>NW_023606281.1:0-160001 GCF_013339745.2 Dermacentor silvarum
GATGCCATTGCTTGCAAATTCACAATATAAAAGAAAAAAATCATGCATCATAAAAAGAGAAAACAAAAATATCAAGACCATTATCTAAGCACTTTTTTTCTTAACTAATAACCACTTACTTCAGCTTCAAGGGCTGCAGGATTTGCTCTAAACCTCAAAGGGTCATCAGCATCTGAAAAGAGAAAGATAAAAATTCTGACACATTTCACTTTAAAAAAAATATTACATGTATGCCTCCTCCTCCATTATAAAAAGTGTTCAAGCAAATGTACAACAAAAAAGGTCATGAGGCAAGAACATGGACAGCACAGAGTAAAATGCTGCGAAAAATATTAGAAAAGTCGAATTAGTGAACATCAAAAGTAAATGCACTTATTGGTTACTGGAATTATGTTTCTGAGCCACATCCATCTGCACACTATACTGATTGCTCCCCATGTGTTTAATACAGTGCCACAGTCTGACATACATCAGTTTTCCATTTATTGCATCTTATTGCCAACAGAAAAAACAATTTCTATATTTTGGCTCTGCAACCTCTCCCACTTTTACCATTTATGTTTCCGAGGCATGTGAGATGCCTTAGCCTGCTCAATGGAGCACTAAGCACCTCAGTGTCCTGAAAATGTGACTCGTGCTTCACTTTTAAACAGGCCAATGAGTGATCCAAACTCTCATCTACCACTTCATTGCTAGAGCCATTATCTCAATGGATTACTCTCAGGGATACTTTCATTTTCGTGTTGCATAATGTTGAATGTTACACCTCACTGAAGCAACAGGCACAATGTCGGCACTGCATAGCCTACAAAGCTCACGCTGTCAGTGCCAGGTCGCTTGCTGTACCGTACAAGCGAGTTTCCCGTGGAGTGTTCGTACCCGCTCCGCTCGTTGCCGCGTGCACGGATACGGCGAGGATCTTGTTGATTCAACGCGGCAATGGCGAACTGCTTTCGTTACTGCAAGCAATGCACGCTCCATGTGTCCGCGAAATTTTACTGCATATACAACATGCCACACTGCAACTAGCAGCAAAAATATTCTTCGGCGCTCACACCACCAAACACATCAATGTCTCGTCTGAGCATGTGTTTGGATCTCGTCTGCGCTACGGGATCGAATTGGATGACAATGTCCAAGCTGCAGGTTGCGAACACGGTCTTTGTTTCCCGCTAAAAATAGCATAACCAAGAAATTTCCCGGCTGGTCGGGCGTTTTGGCGCAGCGTGGCGCAATTTCAACATATATCACGCTTTTGGTGCAGCTCAGCGCAAAAATACAAAATTGTATCAAATGGCGCAGCTGTTTCACGCCTGGATTTGGGCAAGAAGAAAACGTACACGGTTAGTAGAACCCCGTTGATACGTTTTTCAAGGGAACACAAGAACAGTCGCAATTTTGCCCAAAAGGTGAAGCAACGATTACGATAGCAAATTAGTAGACAGCTGTACGAAGTAAGGATAGTAGTTGTAGCGGCCGTATAAACTTGTAAACATTCGCTTACTAACTAAATTAACAAGCACGATGTCATGCACGCACAGGTAAGCATGAACACATCTCGTGCGATAACCGCGGACACGCGGTATCGAAACGCTGGCGTGAGGAAGCGCAACAGCAGAAGCAAGCGAATTGACCTTTGCGCTGTTCTCTCGCTTCAACGCGAACTAAACATCGAAAGCACAGCGCATACGAAGCTTACCAGCACTAGGTGCACTTTGTCAACATCGCAGATCGTTTTGACGATTAGGTCCGACTTTGCCAGGGCCACTCTCAAGTTCAACAAATGGCCACAGAGAGCGAAAAAAATCGACCACGCCGAGCGCGGCTAATAACCAAGCGTAGTATGTCGTCAAAAAGTTGCCCCGGTGAGTGCCGTAGTCTCCCGCTAGAGGCGCCATAGTAAGCGCCATTTCAACCTCCAAACTTACTCCCACACTTATCAAAGCGTTTTTATTTTATGACAGAGTACAAAATTATTATTCCTAATTATACAATTTACTGCTGAGTATTAAGACTATTGTTTTTGCCATCATAAACGCAAAATAATGTTCATCATCATCAACCTCCCACTTGACCTCTCGCCTGGATTTAGAAATTTTAACGATATTTTCGGGTACACGGCAAACAAGGATTCATTGGTGGTACACTTATGCTGGTTGCTTATTTGTGCTAAAACCACTTTATTGCGCTTCGACACCTCACATTATTTTACTTGAGGTGAAGTGACGTGTTTGCGAGCTGAGATGTAAGCCCGAAAGCTAGGTTTTGGTCTTGAGCCATGCGGAACAAGTATGCATCGAAACAGGAGCTGGATTCTGCTGCGACTGAGGATGGCAATACCGGTGAGTCGTTTAACATTGATGCCTAAATCGTTATTAATATTCGTCTTGTTAATTCACAGGCGGAGACAAGTTAACGAACTAGATCCTGTATTACATATGGGTAGTCGGGACCCTCCGTTGCCGTTTCTGAAATAAACCATTAGTTGCGAGGCCGTCGTTATACACACAATCACGAAAGAGAGAACGATATCGGAACGCGCGTCACATTTTTATCTCATTGTAGCCGTGGCTATAGGCGACTGAGTAGCCTAGTTAGCCTGGTCAATATATATGTCTTCCCCCCCCCCGAGTCCGCCGAAAACTTATTTCGATCTCAAAACCGAATAACCCTTTGGTAAATTGAAGTGAAAGTACTAAATTGAATGTATTAAATAGTTGCATGCATGATAATTCACCCATATTTCGTACTAGTTGGTTCTGATGTTCTTGCCGTTCAGTTTGGTTTACCTTAAGGCATTTATTTTGCAGTAGTAAAGCGGTGCATCACGTTCGTGCAGAAAAAGAATGCATCAGTTCTAATAGGTTTATGTCTTTTGTGCCTTTGCTTGTGGAACCAGCAGTGTGATCTCTTTTAGTGTATAAATGGGCGCAAAAATGATCTCATTTGTGATCCTAATAATACTTAAGGTGTTGACACGCATTGTAGTTAGGAAGACAAATTTTATGGACAGTACCAATATTTAATTAACATGCTGATGAAGCACCCTAGAACAAACAATGTACATTTGAATGTGTTCTGCAGTCAAACCATTACAATATATATGTACGTCACAGCTTTTTGCATTTCATATTGCCAAAATGTGTTTTTCAGTTTCTGATGCAGTCAAAATTTCTGTTCCAGATATCCAGTAAAGAAGATGGCGCCAGTGTAAAGCAACACACTACACACATTAAAGAGAACCTACTGCTTGCTACAAGGCCATCGTGTGGACTTTTGCTGCTACTACAAGGTAAACAACACCGGGTTCAGAAATAAATATGCTTGATAAACGCTGTAGTATTTGCTTGCTAGTCTTGAGATACATTGTCATTTGTTTGCAGCAGATGATATGTTTGTTCATATTTACGGTGCAGCATAATTGGTTCAAACATAGAAAGCACTACACGAGTTTGGCTAATCTCTGCTGTATCTCATGTGCTACGGTTCTGCCCCAACAGTCTGCACCAAGCACCTCTTGGCCCTCATCACAGAAGCCCTCATATATCTACACCAACAGGAAGGGGCTGGAGCCGAACTCGCAAGGCTTTTACACCATGAACAAAGAAGCGGATCCAGAAGTATTTGGATGAGATACCAAGTCGACGTAGGACTGTATCAAGACTGAAAAGAGCCTCAGCCATCATTCCACCAGCACGGATATTGGCAGAGTCATCCACGTACCTCAACAAAAAAATTCATGTTCAGATGCGCCTGCAACCTCTGAACAAGCATGGACGACGCTGGCCAAAAGAGTTCCATCAGTATGCCCTTCCTTAATCAGCTTCCTGGCCTTGTCAAATTCAATTTGTGCGAAGTGTACCGTATTTACACGATTGTAAGTCGACTCGAATGTAGGTCGACCCCCCCAAAATTGCATGTCTCAAAAAAAAATGGGGGGGGGGGGGGGGAGAAAAACCATGCGAGTGCATTTCACACAAGGGAAATTTATTGATGGGGTTGCTAAGACTACTCATCGTCACTAGAGTTGACCTCACTGGTACTGCTGCCGTCATAGCTGCTGCGGTCCCACAGCACGTCATCATCAAAAGTGAGTCCACACTTCGCGAACCACCGCACCACGACATCGCGCGGTACAGCCCCCCACGCAGAGAGGACCCACCCGCACACAGTCAACCAGAGACGCCAAATTTTCTCGCGCTGAAGCCACCACTGCCGCACCACACGTTCACTGACTCCAGACTTGCGTCCCGCTGCGCAGTTGTTAGTTTCCTCAACATGGAGGATAGCAGCCCGTTTGAACGCTGCTGAGAACGAGCGCCGAAAGTTTTTGGCACTCATGACAGGCGCGACGATTCAGCCCAACAGCAGAAGTGACAGATGCGCGCGGCCGTCGAAAACAATCGTATCTCAAAGAAAAGCTCTTCCGCCAACTACTAATACCCCCCAAACGACGGCTCTTCCGCCAACTACCAATACCCCTCTAACGGCGGCTCTTCCGCCAGCTACCAATACCCCCCAAAAGGCGGCTCTTCCGCCATCTACCAATACCCCCTAAACGGCGGCTCTTCCATGATCGATGCTCCCACAAGAGCCGTGCGCTCGTGGTGCGCGCAATCAAAATGTATGCAATACAGTAAATTATTACGCTACGCTTCTACCATAACCATAAAAACGTAGGTGCAAAGTTGTAACCACGCCGTAGCGCCCCTGATTTCTCGTTTCTCTTGCCGTTACTAGCGGTACACGGTTCGGTTTCGATTCTAAGTCGACCCCCCAACATTGGATTGCCAAATTTGAAAAAAATGGGTCAACCTACAATCGTGTAAATACGGTAATTTTTTTCTATGAATGCAAGCTTTTTTTTCCTTCCCCATTCTTTCTAGATATCATGCTTCTTCCTTACCCAAACATAAATGTGAACCAATTCTTTGCTCATACTTAATGCCCGTCATTTTCTATTAGCATAACATCTTTGTAGCAGTATTCTCCACTGTACGTTGCCATGTTAAATTCCTCTCCTGAAATAGCAGATGCGGCATCGGCATGTGTCTTGCATTAACCTTTGCACCGTGTGCTATGTAGCATTTCACTTTTCTTACGGTATTGGCCTTCACTGCTTTCAGAGCAGAGTGGCTTTCTTGAATGAAAGCTTTCTCATTCCCATATTTAATTCCTGGTCTCGTTCAGGATTGCTCTTCTTGCTCAATAGCCTGGGTTTTGGCGCAAGCTACACTGAAGTGGTTGATTCCAGAATCTGGTTGCAGAAACTTGGTCGTGGTCGCTGTGTTACGTTTCTCAGATTTGGGGGGCCTGGTAAGTTGCATTGGGAAGCAGTCTCTCCAGGTAAGCACCTGCTCATGCAGTCCGTACAGCGACATAGACTCTCAATTTACACGCACCGTGATTGGTGCTCCCCATTCCGTCCTTTCCTGCTGCAGCCGTGTGCAAATTTTGCTTGTGGCCTTCGTTCGCCGCGATTTGGCGTCAACAGAGAGCAGCAAACATGCTTACATGGTCCGAAGTGTATGAAGTTGATAGCCACATGGGTGGAAAGGTCCACAAAAGTGGCTGCCGAAGGTGATGCCCATGAAACCAACTTGTCCATAATAAGACAATGTGGGGCACCAAGTGTGAGCCATATATTGTCACGACGTCAAAAGCTCGAGGGACAAACGAAACGCACCTGTCGGCAGAGGCAGTAACAAGAACGGACGGTTTTAAAATACCGCGCACTAGTCACTGCTTCTTCTTGCTATGTTTTTCATAGCAATGTGTCTTATGTCGTCATCATCGCCCCGCTAGACACGTGGCATTTGCCTCCCTCCCAAGGGAAGCATCGTCCCGATGCGCAACTTGACTGTATGCATGTACGAGACACTAAAACGCGAGTCACTTGGAAAAGTACGGCTTCATGCGCACCACATGCACCATTTCGGGGGGTTGCTGGCGGCGCCGTGAACAAGCTTCACGATCGGGCATGACCTCGTAATTCACGTCATTCAGTCGTCGGATAACTATGTATGGGCCAAAATATCGCCTTAGTAGTTTTTCACAAAGTCCCCCTATGCCGAATGGGTATCCAAACCCACACTCCCTCGCCGGGTGTGTAGGCGACAAATTTGTGCTGACGATTGTACCGCATTGCATCCTGGTCTTGCTGGGTGGTGGATGCGTACACGTGCAAGCTGTCTAGCTTCTTCAGCACGTTGACCAAATTCTTCAGCATCTGGATGGATATCGTCGCACTCATGGGGCAGCATTGCATCCAAAGTTGTCGTGGCTTTGTGACCGTGTACAAAGCTGAATGGTGTCATGCGAATCGTTTCCTGTTGAGCGGTGTTATATGCGAAGGTTACATAAGGCAAAATCTCGTCCCAGTTCTTATGGTCCAGGTCGACATACATGCAAAGCATGTCTGCGAGTGTCTTGTTCAAACGCTCCGTTAGTCCATTCGTCTGGGGATGATAGGCTGTCGTTTTCCGGTGGGCTGTGCCGCTGAGTTTGACAACTGCTTCTAAAAGTTCGGCCGTGAACGCGGGGCCTCTGTCAGTGATTACAACCGCTGGGGCACCGTGCCTAAGCACGACGTTTTCGACGAAAAATCGAGCTGCTTCAGCTGCTGTTCCGCGATGGGTAGCTTTTGTCTCCGCATAACGGGTGAGGTAGTCAGTGGCGACAATAATCCACCTGTTCCCTGTAGTTGGAAATGGTCCAAGAAGATCCATGCCAATTTTGGCAAAGGGCGTTCCCGGTACCTCTACAGGATGTAGAAGACCAGCTGGCTTGTCGGGTGGTGCTTTGCGTCTTTGGCAGTCAGGACAAGTGCGCACATGACGTTTAACATCGGCTGGGAGCTTCGGCCAATACTACTTCCGCCGCAGTCGGGACAATGTTCGTGTGGAGCCCAGATGACCTGAGGTGGCCTCATCATGACACGCTGTGAGAACTTCATTGCGAAGCGAAGCAGGCATGACCAGTAAGTAGGTGCTGCCCGTCGAGAAAAGTTCTTCTTATAAAGAACATTGTCCTTCTAACAAAATGACGCCAGAGTGCGCCTAAACAGGCAAGGCATGTCTTTGCCCCGGCCTTCCAAGAAATCAATAAGCGGAAGCAGTTCTGGGTCGTCGCGCTGCTGCTTGGAAATGGTAAATGTATCGACGGCTCCCAAGAATGCACCGTCTGTGTCCGGATCCTCGGTGACAGAAGGCTGTATAGGTGACCGAGAGAGGCAGTCAGCATCGGTATGCTTTTTCCCTGACCTGCATACGACGGACATGTTGAACTCCTGAAGCCTGAGGCTCCAGCGCGCCAATCGACCGCAGGGGTCTTTTAAATTAGTCAGCCAACACAGAGAATAGTGGTCACTGACGACAGTGAATGAGCGACCGTATAAATAAGGGCGAAATTTAACAACAGCCTACACAACGGGGAAGCATTCTTTCTCCGTAGTTGAATATTTTTCTTCTGAGCGCGAAAGAGTTCTGCTGGCGTAGGCTATCACTTTATCGGAGCCGTCTTGCCATTGCACCAGCACGGCACCCAGACCTACATTGCTCGCGTCAGTATGAAGTGCTGTCGGGGCGTCCTGGTCAAAGTGTGCGAGAACTGGGGGCATTTGCAGACACTGACGTAATTCGTTAAATGCCATTTGCTTGCGTTCACCCCAAACAAAGGGAACATCTCGTGTTAGTCGCGTCAACGGTGAGGCAATACATGAAAAGTCCACAATAAAACTGGCGATAATAGGCTCACAGGCCCAAGAAGCGTCTCACTGCCTTCCTGTTAGATGATGTGGGGAATTTTGTACCCGCGTCTATTTTGTCTGGGTCAGGCCGGACACCTTCACTACTGACGACGTGGCCTAGGAATTGGAGTTCGTTAAAGCAAAATGACATTTTTCAGGCTGTATTGTGAGGCCTGCAGAGCATACGGCTTGGAGAGCAGCCTGTAGCCGGGTTAGATGCTCTTCTAATGTAGCCGAAAAAACGATCACATCGTCGAGGTATACCAAGCAGGTTTGCCACTTTAGACCTGAAAGTACGGTGTCCATCAGGTGCTGAAAAGTGGCTGGCGCTGTACACAAACCGAAAGGTAGCAGCTTAAATTCGTAGAGACCGTCGGGCATCACGAAGGCAGTTTTCTCCCGATCTCGCTCATCGACTTCTATTTGCCAATACCTGCTGTGTAGGTCCATGGAGGAAAAATAGCGTGCATGGCGCAACCTGTCGAGTGAATTGTCGATGCGTGGTAACGGATAGACTTCTTTCTTTGTTACCTGATTTAACTTGCGGTAGTCAATCCAGAAACGCAAGCTGCCATCTTTTTTCTTTACCAACACCACAGGGGACGCCCAAGGACTCTTCGAAGGCTGTATCACATCATCCTCGAGCATTTTCTTCACGTGCTTTTGTATTTCTTCGCGTTCTTTCTGGGCCACACGGTGGGGGTTCTGTCGAATTGGTCTAGTGGCATCGTCCATAATTATCCGATGTTTGGTCAGTGGTGTTTGCTTTGCCTTGGACGTACACGAAAGCAATTCTCAAACTGCTGTATTAGGTCCAGTAGGCGCTGCCTCTCAGCGGGCAACAGGGCCGAGCAAACGTCGACGGACAATGTTGTCGGGGCCGGAATGGTCTTGTCACTCGTTCCTTGGTCGTGCACAGCGAAGCAGTCCTTTACTTGTACTATGTCATTACAGAACGCAACTGCAGTGCCTTTCGGGACGTGGCGGCGTTCGTTGCTAAAGTTCGTAAGGAGCACTGCTGCATTGCATGCCCACGATTTAAAGCCAGAATGCCCCGTGCAATCGAAATGCCTTGCGTGAGCTATAATACGTTGATTTGTCCCGCTATCACATCACCGTGGTAAGGCCTCTCGGTAGAAACAGACACAAGGCAGCAGGTTCGCGGCGGCATCGTCACGTCCTCGGCTAGTCGCAAATGCCCGTGCTTTCTATCATAGTTGCAGTCTACATCTGGGTTGACTGAAAATGTGACCAAACGCTCCGGGATGTTTATAATAGCTCCATAATCCCGCAGAAAATCCATCCCCAAGACGAGTTCTTTGCAGCACTCGGGGAGAATAACGAACGTGGCAACAAGACTGGAATCACTGATGCAGAGTCTGGCGGTACATTTACCCGTTGGCGCCATTATCTGACCCACGGCACTTCTTATGTGTGGCCCTGCCCATGGTGCTTTACCTTTTTAAGGCGGTCAACCAGCTCTTGACGCATAATCGAGAAATCAGCACCAGTGTCCACAAGGGCTGTTACGGGACGTCCGCAAACAAAAAGGCTGAGGTCAGCGCGAACACATTCGTCTTGTCGTCGGCATGTCGTCTTGTTGCGGCAGTTGGGGGGTCTTTTCGGCGTCTCGACAGTTGGCAACCTTCCCCCCGGAGGTCACGGCGGTTAGTTTCCCCAGTGAGGACTGGGGGAACGGCCTCTGACGACGTCAGCGAAACTGGGACGGGTTGGGGAAGCGGAACGTTGAGGTGACAGAGACTGCCAGCGACGATGTTGCGAAGCGGCTTGGGTGGTCGGCGAGTTACCCTCGTCCAGGGCACGGGCGGTATTCAAAGCGCGGGGAAGCTGAACGTGGAAAGCCTCCAAACGCGACGGTCTCGATGAGGGCAGTAACGGGCAACGTGGCCCGGTTCCCCACAGTAGAAGAAGAGTGGCCGACGGTCGGCAGTGCGCCACAAGTCAGTTCGGCGAGCTGGTGGTCGTCTCCCAGGCTCCCGCTGCCCCGATGGAGTGGTAACAGGTCGCGGATGGAACGGCGGTGATCGGCGGTGGAGGGGGAGAACGACGAACGGCATTGGCATAGCTCAACGGGCGTGATCCGGGCACGGCGCGGATGATGAAAAGGCTTGCCGCAGCTCCTGGCGGACGGCTTCGGCAACAGAGAGCAACTACTCTGGCTCGGTACAAGGAGCAAACAGGGTTGTAGTTCCTCACGCAGTATGCTGCGAATCAGCTCTCGCAGAGAGCTTTCGATAGTGGTGGCATTCTGAGGGGCGGCGCTCATTGGTGTGGTATTGGACAGGCGGTCAATGTGGCGGCAACGTTGCTGAAGTGCTCGCTCGATTATTGTGGCTTCCTTGATGAATTCGTCTACCGTGGTTGGTGGGTTTCGTACCAGGCCTGCAAACAACTGTTCCTTAATTCCGCACATGAGATGGTGCACTTTCTTAGTCTCGGGCATATCGGGGTCAGCTCGGCAAAATAGATCCTCAGCATACATAGCGACGCTTACGTTGGGTATCTGGAAGCGCGCTTCGATTAGCTGTTGCGCGTAATCCCGCCGGTCGGAACAGGAGAACGTATCCAGGAGTTGGCGTCAAAAGTCGTTCCACGTTTGGAAGCACGCTTCCCGGTTCTGGAACCACGTGCGCGCACTGTCTTCTAGTGCGAAATAGGCGCGCCTAAGTTTTTGTTCTGCGCTCCATTCGTTGACTTTGGCAACCCTCTCATACTGAACAAGCCAGTCCTCAACGTCTTCAAACGCATCGCCACGAAGATATCCGGAACGAGAGGATGCTGAAGAGTCACCAGGGAAGGGCTTGTCGTCATCTGTGAAGGCGGAGGTTCGCCGATGTAGTAGTGTCCATGCTGGTCGGAGCTGGAACGCTGGTGAAATCTGGCTCAGGCCTAACAGGCGGCGGCTGAATCAGTGCACTGGAGTAATGTCGAGAGGTTGATTCTCGGCTGAGTGTACGGGTCCGAACAGGCGTCCCGAGCATCCGGTACCCAGCACCTCCACCAGTCACGACGTCGAAAGCTCGAGGGACAAACGAAACGCACTTGTCTGTAGAGGCAGTAACAAGACCGGACGGTTTTAAAATACCGCGCGCTAGTCACTGCTTCTTCTTCTTCTTCTTGCTATGTTTTTCATAAGTGCTGATGTGTCTTATGTCGTCGTCATCGCCGCGCTAGACACGTGGCAATATTAACGGCCCCCAAAAGAAAAGAAACATGCAGGCTGGAAAGGAGTTAACGCTAAAATGCTGGATAGTCGATGTCGCTGTGTTGGCTGCGACAGCAGATGCCTGCGTCAACCGAATGCTTCGCAATGCAAGTTGCTTATCTTCATCGATGACTGTCGGTGCAAACAGGTGGGATATGCTGCCCAATCGGTTTGCATTTCTTGTTGTCGATTGCTACCAGACCACCATGTGCAACGAAGGCAAGCACTGTGCCTGTAGTTGGACTGCTGAAGGCGCCTAAGCGACCCTTTGTACGTCATACCTCACTGTTACCATGTGGATCTTAAGGGGGGACGCGGGGATCAGATCGCGAAAATCACAAGAAAAATCGGTTTTTGAAACCCCGCATTTCGGTATCTGCAACGCCTAATCTACACTGTATCAAATGGTTTGGCTGAAAACGCGCTAAAAGTGCCCGAAAAAAATTAATTTGTCAGTGCGCAGGGCGAGAAAAACAGCTTTAAATCGCGCAAAATCGCCGCCATTCACGGAGCCATATCTCGTATTTCCCGCCACCGAGTGCCGCCATCTTGGTATCGTTCGAAAGCTCAAAGTTTCGCTGTTCCGCTTCTCAATTCTGTCGGTCGTCGCCATCTTGTACAAACGCACAAACACAAAGAAGCGCGGGTCTGCTGGAGGTAGTCACACGGGCACCTCGATGAAAGCGGGCCTCCGATTGGCTGCCGTGGTGAAAGGCGTCTTCCCATTGGTTACTGCTGCGGCAGCGGGCAAGATGGCAATCGCAGTTGTCTGCTTCGCAAACCATGCCGGCGTCTTGACTTGACACGCAGAATGTCGGATTTCTGAGAGCGCCCAGTTTAGTATGATCGTCGCTTGTTGGAGATGAAAGTTTGGACAAAGCACGCCTTCGGAACACGGAAGCGCAAGCCTCCTACGGCGAGAAAAATACGGAGGATTAGCGGGAGAAGCGGAGGAGCACCCGACAACGTGCCGCGCTACCTTGCACCGTGGATTACGTGCCACGCTATCTTGCACCCCTGACTCAAGCAGCGAAACCGACAATTGCCCTGTGCAATCGGTACCGACAACGCAGTCGACGAAGACGGCGCCAACGGAAGCTCCCGCGCCTCGGCGTACGGCCGCGCGAATCAGCCGAGATCGTATAGACACGGGTCGAAGGTCACCATCGCCGGCAAAGACGGTGTACTTAGTTTGGTGCATCGTGCGACACGGACACGCCACCTCCGAGCGAGCCCCAACCATCGACGAGCTAGTGTGATAACCAAAGATTCACCGGACAAATAGTCGCCTGAACGGCGCACGATTCAGACGCGTTTCGTGTCAGTGGTGATGGCAGAATCGCGAGCATGCAGCTGCGCGACTCCCTTCGCGCGATGTCCAGAACTGAACGGAAGTTCAATTTGATGGACTAGCCGGCTATGAAATTTTCAAAGCCCCAAACGAAGAGGCAAAGGTGCAAGAAGATGCTTGGCAGCACTGATGCCAAAATTACCGCCCTGATGCGTTCTAATAAACCTGCACTGCTTGCAAAACTTTGCAGGTCGTTTTCTCAATAGTGTTTTTTTTGTTGGTCACCTCGCTCGTGGAAAGCATAGCACAACAATGGCTGGACCGATTTTGGTCCAGTTTGTTTTGCTGTGATCCATAACTGTGCGCACATCAAGACAGTCTTGAAATGTTCATTTATTTTTCCATTATTTAATTATTTTAGAATAACTACATGACTCTATGCAGTGAAACACAAGTCACATGCATGTCATATCGAGTAAAAAATTATGAGGGCACTAAAAAAAAAATCGAACACTGTCTTGATATAGATTAGACATTTGGGCAAACATACACAGTATTCCCAGTTCCGTACCATGTTTCGTTACTGTGCCAGGCTTTCCACGAGCAAGGAACTTGTAAACTTTTGTAAATTCTTATAAGACAAAAACTAATGAAGATATCTTAATGAAATTTAGATTTGCCTCTCTATTGCAATGTACAGCATGTTGCCAAATTTCACCCCTTTCTGTCAAGAAACAAAAAAGTTATTTTCATCCCCTCCTCCCCCCTTAACCAATGTATAGTGTATTGTCTGATCCTTATGCAGTGATTGAATGCAGAATTTCATTTTGCTGTTATCTCACTTGTTTATGGTCGTTGTGTACGTTTCTTGGATGTGGCGGCCTGGTCATTTGCATTGGGAAGCAGTCTCTCGAGATAAGCACCTGCTCCTGGAGTCCACGCAGCAACATAGGCTCCCAATTTACACGCACCATGATTGGTGCTCCCCATTCCGTACTTTCCTGCTGCAACTGTTGCAAATTTTGCTTGTGGCCTTCGATGGCCGCGATTTGGTGTCAACAAAGAGCAGCATACATGCTTACATGGTCCGAAGTGTATGAAGTTGATAGCCACAAGGGTGGAAAGGCCCACAAAAGTGGCTGCCGAAGGTGATGCCCAAGAAACCAACTTGTTCATATTGAGACAAAGTGGGGCACCAGTGTGAGCCACATATTAGCGGCCCCCGAAAGAACAGAAACGTGCAGGCTGCGGCAGCAGATGCCTGCATCAACCAAATTCTTCACAATGCAGTTGCAACCTATCTTGAACGATGATGTCGTGTGCAAACAGGTGGGACACTATCTGCTTGGCTGCTGGTTGTCACCCATTACCGGACCGCCATGTGCGATGACAAAAGTGAGCTATTTACGAGTTCGCGTTTATTGTTTCAGCGTATCTCAACATGCAAGCTTTATTGCTGCTCTTGTACGAGAAGGTGCACCTGATTGTCTTCTAATAAGTCGCACGTCCTGTTCACTCACTTGTGGCTTGTTTTATGGGCGTCAGTAGAGGCTCTTTGGTATCCTGGCAATTATAATGCACCAGCTAAGCGGCAGCCAAGGCACAGAGGCATGCCGCAAAGCCAGCAGGGCGGGTGCGGCGCGTACCAGCGTACACGACCGGTAAAAAGCGGTCATATTGGATTTAGCACTAAAAAAATAGATTTCCGCTTCCTGTTTTAGCAGCGCCATCTGTTGGGTCCCCTAGTGAGTTCCATGCGCTGCCGCTTCTTATTTTCGTACCACTGTGAAAGGTTCAGTTTCCCTACTCTAAAGTTGGTTCCTTATTTTATGACATTTCGCACATCGCAGATCACTTTCAAGATATGGCACCCGCGCGGCTGCGTCGTATCTGCAACGTGCCAGTCGCTTGTTGCAACGTACAAGCTGGCTGCACCGCTAAATTTAAGTTATAAGCAGTCTACACTGTACCGCAACTTCCCTTTTTTTTATTGTGATAGCAATTATACAGACACTTAAGGTGCATTTCTGCCATCGCCATGATATTCCGTATAAAGTCGAAAGGCGATAACACTGTCGCCATCCACCATATGTTGTATGTGCGAGTGAAAGCGTATGAGGGTGAGCCTGCTGGCACATGCTGCGTATTGCATGGCCGCGCAGGCCCTATCTTGAAAGTGATCTGTGGCGGGGACAGAGTTAGCCGTGCGCAGTGTTTTCGCCGTTAAGTTCGCGGTGAAGTGGGAGGTAGCATGAAGGCCAATTCGGTTGCTGCTCCTGCAACGCTTCCTCACTCCAACATTTTAACGAGTTTCTGTGGTCAACGAGTGAGATGTGTTCATGTTTGCTTATGTGCATGTGACACCATGCTTGTTAATTTAGTTAGTAAGCGAATGCTTACAAGTTTATACTGCGGATAAAACTACTATCCTTACTTTTTATAGCTGTCTACTAATTTTGTATTGCAATCGATGCTTCGCCTTTTGGGCGAAACTGCGACTTTTTGGCTTCTTTATCTGTTGGCTTCATACTGTATTTATTCGAATCTAGGCAGATAGTTTTTTTTTTTCAAATAATCATATACGAAATTCTAGGGTCGGCTTAGATTAGAGGATTTTTAAATACGCACCAGTTTTTATCTGAAACTTATAAATATGGTGCATAGTTAGTGCCATCTAGCAAAGTCAGTATCGCAGCCGCTACTAGCCGCGCCAGTAGCCAACTGAAGTACATGAGGGACGTCGCCATTTTGACCTGAGTCGTATTGGTATGGTGTAGCATCGGCGCGCGGCATGGCGTTATCGTAATGACACCAAACAGGCGATGCCACTCTAGTGCCACTTTCTAACAAATAATGTATTTACTCGAATCTAATGCGCGCTTTTAACACAACCCTACATCTGCGTTACCATATAGCCGTCGGCATTTTAAAATGGCTGCCTCGCACAAGCGTCGAGCCTAGCTACTTTCAAGCCAAGCTACCGTAGCTTCCCCCATGTGCTGCAGTACACATGCTTAGGCAATAGTCTACCGTCTGTCTTCCATTCTCTGCGTATGCTCTATCAGCATAAAGTACTGAGTTCATCATGATGCCGCATTTAAAAGGAAAGTGATCATGTATCATGTGAGCGGAGACACACGGAAATCGGGTCGCATCACGGGCGGAAACTTGAGTGCGGGACTGGTGCAAACAGAAGGAGAGGATTTTGCCAGCAAAGCAATGCAGAACGGTTTCACTGAACCGAAGCAGGACAAAATCTATGATGATCCACTTCAGTGATACGATCGCCTTGGCCCTATCTTGAAAGCAATCTGCGACGGGAAACATCCACGGCACGCCGTGTTCTCACCCCTTATAGGTCGCATTGAAGAGAGAGGCATGCTCGCAGGAAGGTCAATTCGCTCGCTGCATTTCGTCACTCCAGCGTTTTGAGTTCGTTTCTGCGGTCAACGAGCGAGATGTGTTCATGTTTGCTTATGCGCGCATGACACCGTGCTTGTTATTTTATTTAGTAAGCGAATGTTTACAAGTTTATACAGCCGATAAAACTGCTATCCTTACTTCGTATAGCGGTCTGCTAATTTGCAATCGCATTAGATGCTTCGCCTTGCACGCGAAACTACAACTTTTTTTATTCAATGCAACTTCAGCGCATCAGGAGGAAATCTGTCTTTCCAAATGACAAAGTTGTAATTCTGTTTGAAAGCATGAGGTGCGCGGTAATGTAAAAGACTTTTTTGTCGTCACGGAAAACGGGTGCACGTTACAATCGAGAGCGTGTTAGAATCAAGTAAATACGGAAGTTGTGCGAGCCGGACAGGCATCGTCAAACGTTCAAGCCAGGCGGGACTTCGGCATCGATAAGAAAAACGTCCGTCATTGGAGGGGGCCACGGGAGATGCTTTTTGCGTGTGCCACAACGAGGATGGCAAACATTGATCGTGCGCTGCTTAAAAAAGTAAAGCATCGTTATTGCGCTTGATGGTACTGAAAATAGTGCACTGTTTGAAGGTGGAAGATAGCGACGAGGGTAGCAGCGATGGTGACGTAGAATGAGCTCGGCATGTTCATATTTAATAAATGCTGTTTCATTTTGCGAATGCAGTCCTCGCTTTTTTGTTCAGCCTACATTCGAGGTAAGCTTTTTTTTTTCTGGCTTTGAACCTTTGGGGGGTCGGTCGGCTTAGAATCGGAGTCGGCCTAGATTCGAGCAAATACGGTAATACTACGACAGAAGTTACATGAACTTTGATAAATAAACTGGTAAACATGGTCATAGTAGTCACACAACAATATGCTTAGCAGCCAGACATCTAGAAACAACAAAAGAAATTGAAAGTGAGACTTACTAAGAGTTCCGAGAGTCGCTGTTCTGACAACTTTGTCGACTTGATATTTTAGTTTCTGGTCAATGGGACGAATTCTCTCGAGGACCTGTTATATTGAGAACATATTTAGGCAACAAAACATAGCTGTAATGTAAGGTAATAAAAGAATAAACTGACTTCACAGTTAGTTTCCTTAAGCCACCACTGCTGCAAAGGAAGCTGATATTGGCAGTCCTTAGTAGATGATACAATGGTTGTAAGTGCAGTTTTATTTGCATTTCTGGATGTTAATTTTTTTTTTTAAACTTTTAAAAGCTGCGCTGAGTCCTAACTGTTGTGACGAAGGGGCACGAAGGTGAGGACAAGAACATTTTACGACAAAAGCCAGGACCGAGACTTCCCAAAATAACCCCCACCTCCTCCCCTAACATAGTCAAATGTCAAAATCCACAATGCAGGTAGCTTCAGCATCTTGCTTAACTGAACCCAATTAAAGCAAAAAGGACTACCTACATCACGGTGCAAGAAGGGCATGTGTGCGTGCACTCCGAGTGCAGCGAGGTCAGTCTATTCCCTGCAAGTACTTTTCCCTACACAGTATCAGTGAAAAAATGTTTTCTAGAAACATGCTTAAAGGGGTCCTGAACAACCCCTCAGGCTTGGTGAAAAAATCGTCTGTGGATAGCATACGCTGTAGTAAACATCTCACCCAAATTTTGCAGTCGTGCGTGGCGTGTGAAGCTCCCAAGCGGAGTGTGAAATCACATTTTTCTCAAATGCTCTCTTTTCAAATGTAGCCCACTCTGAACTCTTTTCTGGAGGCTTTATTTTGTAATATAGCAGATTCCCATATGCAGCTGCTATTGGCCAATAGCTGACATCAACCAAGAAGGGTGTTTGGATCAGTGCGCTTCTTCCCACTGTTACACTGTATATTTGACACAGTTTAATAAACAAGCTGATGTAAGCGAAAATGTGCTTTCGAATTTCTAGTTTTCAACAATCAACTAGCCTCAAATCACACGAAAATTAAGGTCACACCACATGCACACTAGCCAGCATGTGCTCCCTCCAGGCCGCTCCTGGCTAGATGCCTTGGCAGACTTCACTTCCCCCCCCCCTCCCCCCCTGTGATGTGTAGTGCGCGACACGGCGCGGCGGTAGGAGACAGTGATATTTGTAGTGTGCGACAAGGTGCGGTGGTTGGAGACAAGGAGCAGACGACAAGGAGAGCGCGCGCCGAGGCGAATTTGGAAAACGACGATGCCGAAGACCGCCCGGCGCGTGAACACGCGGCACAAGAAACAAAGAAACAAACGAAGCGCCATCCAATTGGAAAGAACCACGGCGCTCACGGGGGCCAATGACCGATGCCCACGGAGCCCGAAGGTGACCAATCCGAAAGGGACACACGGCCAGAGGGAAGAAAAACGAGGCAGTGACCGAAGAGAAGGGGGAGTTCGAGAAGCGGCGCCGGGCGAAGGACGACCACCGGACCGGGAGCTGAAGACAGGCCGTCGGGTTCCGGACCCGAGCCTCACGACTTCACCTGGCCGGGGCCTCCTGCCAGCCAGTTCCCAGACGTCGCCACTCCTCCCGACCACGGATGGCTGCCCGAGGTCGATGAACTCGTGAGCCCGCAGGCAGAACGCAAACAGTTGGCCACGGGCCTGAGTTTGCACCGAGCTGCCTGGCCACGACGCCGCCTCCAACTAACTGTCCGCCGCCACGCCGCCAGCGTGCCTTCTACAAGCCAGCGCTGCTACGCTCGGGTTTCCTGCCCATCGCTCAGCGACGCCGAAACGTTGGTGAGACGAACGCCGCCTTCTTTCGTCGCCTTGCCGCCACCCTTCCACATGGAACTGTGTTACGCGCGCTATCACCTATGCCAAGCCCTAACTCTGTGTGGTGTTTAACTTGGATTTTTTTCTTGTGTCCTCCTTTCTATTTATTACTCTGCTTTTCCCTTAATTTCTCCTACTTTCCATCTTAACGTGTATATTAAATGTCTTGTTCTGCTCTTTAAAACCAACGGCTTCGTCCTTTGATTCGGTCCTCTGAGGCTCTGCCTCAGAGACCTGCCTTCAAACAAGAACCTGCTCATCACACCCCCGTAGTGAGCAATTGATAACTCTTCAAAATGCACAAGTTGGATGTGGCTACTATCTGCCGGTCAAGCTGGTGCAGGAAGCCGGTCCACACCACGTAGCACGGCCAGACTCAAGCATATGAGCATGAGCACGCACTCAGCCCTGTCATGCACTAAGCAAACGCTGCACATACACACTACAGTTGCATGTAGCTACAGGCTGCTACATAGCTAGATACCGCGGTGTGCAACAACGAGTCCGCAGACTAAGAGCACTGCAGCTGGCTGAGGACAACTAAGTTTAGTGCGTCGTAGGCGACAAAATCCTAAGTAGTGGCATCTACGTGAACATACAAAACCAAATTTTAACTGCGCGCCACGGTGACGTTCAGTAGGTAGAGCACTGTGGGCGCACCCCGCACCGCCGTAACCATCGCAGTGGAATCCTTGGAGAAAAAAGCGGAAGCACCGCATAGGAGATGTTTGCCTGCCAATAACTAGCTTATGCTGAACGCATTGAACTACTTTTTACGGCAAAGTATTTCTGAAATAGTCTATATAAACTTCAAATGCATTTCTCGACTTTGATAAAAAATGGTTCAGGGACCCTTTAATGATCACTTTTTGTAACAACGACATGACAACCAAAAAAAACACGGAAAAATTTTCACAGCAGCTTTTGGACCTATTTGGCATCGAACTAATGTTCGGCTTAAAGTTAAATACAGAGAATAAAATTTGAAAGACGCACCTTAAAAACACTCTTGAGCAGAAACATTTCAAAGCATTTTAGAAGCACTTTCCACACCATTATTCAGCAGTAAATCTTGGCCAAATGAGCGAAGTGCTAGAAAACATACTTAAGAATTTTTCACAGCACTAACACATACATTGTAGAGTCAAGGATAAAAGTTTATGGGCAACAGATACCACAAAAGAAACGAACATGCACGTGGCTTAAACACACAGAGCAGCTTAGGCTCTACTTCCAAATTTACGTTTGCATATTAGCACCATGGGAAGATTCAGCTTTGTCTTCATGAGTGTAGACACAACATCTGGCTGCGTAACACAGAGCAGCTGGCTCTTATTCTAAATTACGTCTATTAGCACCATGGAAGATTCAGCTTTGTCTTTATGAGTGTAGACACAACATCTATGGGCCATTATGAACTTTCCTCCACCTCTGCAACTTCCACAGATAAGCCTCCCTTTTTTCTTTTATACCACGACCATGTTCGTTCTATGAAGGTACCTGTCGCTGTAACCTACAAAAGCTACCCAGGCCATTTTAGAACAGCTTGATACAATCTGAATAAATTGGCTACCTTTAGAATAACCTGGTGCAGTAATTCAGATCGCACAAAAGAAATGAACATGCATGTGGCTTAAACACACGGAGCAGTTTAGACTGTACTCAGTGGTGCAACAGCCAAAATAGGATTTGGAGCAAGGAAATCTTGCTATTGGAGCAGGTTATGGGTAAAAAAAAATACTCTTTTGGAGCACTAAATCCCAAATTTGGAGCAGTTTCACAAAGAACGCTTACTCATAAAGCGGCATAAAATTTACCCCGCATTACACGCACTCCCCAACTTTGCATTAGATTTCTGGGGGACAAAAAAAAGTGCGTTCATTACGTGAGTACATACGGTAATTAATTATATACCGTACGGCAATATGCGACAATACAATTGGAGATTACAGGGAGAGGCCTTCGTCCTACAGTGGACATAAATACAGGCTGATGATTATTATACGATAATTCACCTTAGCAGCATAGGTGAGGGCAGGGGCGCGATCGGAGATCGTTGTTCGGAGTGCACGTTCAGTTTCGCCATGCACGGCTGACCTAGGCCGCGCCCAGCAAAATTGAACGCGCGCTCCGAACAACGACCTCGATCGCGCCCCAGCAGTGCACTGCACGCAAATTTTTCCGCCAAACATGTGGAAAGTACACATGCATTTCTTCGCGAGTGGTTCCCTTTCGAGTTTTTATCTGACGACGTGTCGCGACGTTCCGGTGGTTGTCGAAACATGCAGCGACTGTTTGACAATCTTTTGGTATTTCGGCGGTGGCCTCCACGGACTTCGGATAAAACGGACCTATTTTTGTCGGATTATCAGGGTCCGTTGTAACGAGAGTAGGTTGTGTATATGTATGTGTGTGTCTGTAGCAAAAATCGGCACCGTTTCATTGCAACGCGGTGCCTGTTGCCACGTAGAACTGAACCCTTGCTAGTTTTGTGCATTGCGTCGCCTACACGGCTCACGCGATCAGTGCCGGGTCGCTTGCTGTACCGTACAAGCGAGTTTCCCGTGAAGTATTCATACCGACTCCGCTCGTGACCGCGTGCATGGATAGGCGAGGATCTTGTCGAGTCAATGCGGCAATGCCGAATTGCTTTTGTTACTGCAAGCAACGCGCATCTCCGTGTCTCCGAGAAATTTTACTGCATACACAAGATGCCGCACTGCAACCAGCAGCTAGAATATTCTTCGGCACCCACCACCAAACACGCCGTCTCGTCTGGGCATGTGTGCTGGATCTCGTCCTCGCTACTGGATTGCATGGCGATGTCCAAGCTGCAGGTTGCCACCACAACCTTGGTTTCCACTAAAACTAGTGTAACCGAGAAATTTCGCGGCTGGTTGGGAATTTTGGCACAGCGTGGCGCAACTTCGACATATATCACGGTTTTGGCGCAGCTTGGCACAAAAATAAGAAATTGTATCAAAATGAGACAGCTGTTGCACCCCTGTGTACTTCTAAATTCTCCAGCAAAAAAAAAAAAGAACAGGAAAGAGACAGAAAGAAAAACAAAAATAACAGAAGCTGCGACTCGTATGAGTACTTATCATACACTTGCATCGAGTGAGCGCACATCTTTACCCGAAGTTGCAACTAACACATGATAAAGGCACAAAAAAAAAAAAAAAAGTTACGACAGAAAATATGCCCAAGGCCATGATGCGTGGCCGACGTAACTTTTGGGTGAGGCGTTGCGGCTTTTGACACATGGCCTCAGTCCAAAAACAAAAAATAGTGAGGCCATTCTATGATTATTTAGGAAAATGATTTATGGCCCTTTAAATCAAATCAAATGGCTATTAAACAGCCCAAAATAACAAAATAGTGGAAGCAGTGATGCATACAGTTCGAGCTTGCACGAGCCGACGGATTGAAGGGTCACCATCAATGCTTTTGCCAGAAACCTTGCACCAAATAATGTGTGTCAGGTCAAGCAGGTAGCTGAGCATGACATGGTTCTTCATCTCAAGGAAGCTCAGGCCCTGGATAAAAGACCAGGCAAAAACCGAGGTCACCAAAGCTACAGGCAAATTTTTTGTTCATTAAACTTCTCGGGGAATAAAATTCTTTGCAGCAATGTCCACAAACTTTTTTAGAAAAAGAGCTATGCAATACTGTGACCCCGTGACTGCTTCATGTGAATGTCTCGCTATTCCCATCCGTCATACCGGCGATATAAAAACAAACAAAACAATATCACGCGAGTTTCTAATAATTGCAGTAATATTGAAACCGTTAAATGTGCATGAATGACTTCAACAATGTGCTACAGGAAACTCTCTGTGCAATGTCACAAGAATGAATACAAGCCATGACGACATGATGATTGGCATCCTGTCCTTTTGTTCATGCCTGAAAATCAAGTCTGCAAATAAATTTTGAAACAACATTCACTATAAAGGGCAAATTCAATATAACGAATGTTGATTAACAATATTAGCAACTTAATTATTTCCCTTCTAAACTTTACCCTTTATTTTTCCAAAAATGAAGCAATGTAATCTTGCATTCCAGTTTGAGTTTAACAATACATATTGTGTGCACAAACCCAGGGCCTTCATAACAACAAAAATACAAAATCCACTGAGACAGATATCACTTGCACATATCTATGTACACGTTATCAAGCATGGAAGTGCAATTGTCAAGAAAAACACCACTGTGCCATCTGTTATCCTAGCACGAAACTTGTGTAGGGCATGTTCTTTTTGTACCCACGTTTGAGCACCTCAGCATCACAAACAATGGAAAAAAAAAAAAAAAGCTAGGAGATAATGTCATGCTATAATCTCAAAGCCTAATAATAAAATTAAAATGAGCTTAAGAAGTGAAATTTCGAGTACACAATGTGTGGTGAAAAAGCTTTTTGCATTTATGGTAGGCTCTGAAAAAATAAGCTGTCTTTTTTATTGTTATTTTTTCCCCCTTTAACACCACTGGCACGGAGAATGGTTTTTCTTCCTTCAGTTACTGCCAGTGGCGTAGAGATGGGGGTCTTGCCACCAGAGGTCATTGTCACTACTATAATGCACTGAAATATTAAGAGGTTTCCAAGAGCATTGCAAGACAGCAAAAGATAGTGGCTGATAGCGATCACGCAAGAGGGGTGCCGCCGAATGGCAAGTTTGAGGACTAGGGTGCAGTCGGCACAGCAGCTTTGCTCACAGTGATCCTGCATGCACCTGCACTATCGCGTGCTACAATGATGTGCAAAATGATGACCATGGAGCATGACAATTGAAATTGTTGCACTGTTGTCTAGCAGGCTTTTTATTCATAAAAGCTTAGTGACCAAGGGATTTTTTTTTTTTTTTTTACTGCTGAAACAAAGAGCCTTGGTATGTTCTGTTGTCGGGCAGAAAAAAGGAGCAAGAAAAGAAGTGGACAGGAGCATCTGTCCTGTTCACTTCTTTTCTTCCAACCCTTTTTCCCACTCAATACATGCCGCACCAACTG
Organism: Dermacentor silvarum; assembly: GCF_013339745.2. Classification (NCBI taxonomy): domain Eukaryota; kingdom Metazoa; phylum Arthropoda; class Arachnida; order Ixodida; family Ixodidae; genus Dermacentor; species Dermacentor silvarum. The sequence continues at coordinate 23,450 of NW_023606281.1, forward strand.
GCTAGAGTCAACTATAACTGCTATAAAATATAAATTCTATATAAGTGAACTATAACCTTGGTTTGATTAAATTCAATCAATTTAACAAAGTTTTAGACAGGATGCATTGTTATATTGTGGTTCAGCTATAATACTACAACATAAATGACAGTACAGTCTATCCCCTATGTAATGTATAGTCACCGACATTTAAAGTCCGCCAAAATTAAAGAACTCTTCCTGGCATATGACTGGTTTGTCAGTGCTTAAACCCTGTACAGAAGTCACATTTCATTGTCTAGATTGTATAATAGCACTTTAGCATCTGGGACTTGCCTGATTTGTTAGCTATAAACGAAGAACTGCCATCACAGCATCCTCACCACTCAAGAAAGGGAGTTCATACTGCCAAGTTGACTGGCATTGTTACCAGCCTGTGGAGCCCTCTGCTGTCGTCAAAACTTGTTTGAATCTTAAGTCTTTTTAGTGTGAACAGTTGTCAAGAATTAGAAAACAGACAGATCCTGTCCGCTCATTTGTCATGTCTTAGCTTGAGCACGACACAATGTAACGCAGAAAAAACAAAGAAATAACGAAGGAATATCTGAGCATACCTGGCATCAAACTAATGATGATATATTTTCAAGCCGAGCTTTCAAACCAATACACCACAGCGGCTCTGCGCAGGTGAATAGATGCCACTTGCATTGGGCACGAACAAAACTCAGTGCTTTTTTGTCGGGCTCATGTCGTGTGTCATGCAACAGTGTTTATCGAGACATACTTCCTACAAAATTGCACATGTGCACTGCAGTGTGCTCTTCCTTCACTTCTTTCGCACTCACAATGGTCTGCACATGCTGTCGAGATTTGCAGGTTCATGAAGGAAATGAACAAGCACGCACACAAACGGAGTAGCGTCAGTGCACATCTGCTGCTGCGTGCTTCTGATTGCGGGGAAATCTCTTAGTTTTGTCTAAGAGTTCAGGTGGCACTGCAGTTCTCTTAAGTTTTCCTAAAAGCTCCGAATGTTCTAAAAATCATGTGCAAGTCAATGTTCACAACTGCTGTTTGTGGTCATTGAGTTTGATTGAGTCATTGAACGTGACAGGATCGCCCCTGTCGCGATTAGCATGCTTCACAGAAATGCACAATATGCACGTCAAGACACTTTCATCAGCATCCTGTTAGAAACATGTCACATCAGGTATCCTATAATTACCTACCGCAGCAGTATTCAACTGCTTTTTGTTCTTGACACGAGACAGAAGACTTCCCACTGCCGCAGAAACACAAGACGCCTTGTCTTTCACCTCTTTGAGGGACGCAAGGAACTCCGGCACCTCCGTTTCATGCCCCCGGTCAGCGATTGTAACCTGAAAATAATACATTCAGAAGTTCCAATGAAACATTTGTTTGGCGAACAGCAAACAGCATCTTTCGATCGCGATACAAGTACCCCGTGTGACCGGGATTACTCAGCTTGGCGTAAAGTAGCGCATATATTTCTGCTCTCCTAATCCAGCGGCGTCAACTTGCCAGCAGTATATTCACGATATAATGAAGGCGAAAAATCGTACCTGCGACATATATACACGATTACTACCAGGTCCTTGTATTGCTTGCATCTCACACCTGTCACAGAGACAAACACGTGGTTTTCGGCAGGCGCTGCTTTCGCAAACAACGCATGGCAAACCAATGGCGCCAGCTGCGAACAGCGGGGTTGCCAGAGACCATGGAGGAAGAAAAAAAACCTCCATGCCAGAGACAGAGGCAGCATTGACATAGCGTCGTAGATCATAGAGGAAGGGCAAAAATTATTTTTCTCCCCTCCATATTTGACATTTACGCCGAAAGTATCCACACATACACAAAAAAAAAAAATTGTTGTGAAGTAAGGCACCCCCCCCCCCCCCCCAAAAAAAAAGCCAAAAAAAAAAAAAACGATCAGTTTGTGATTGCCGTAAGTAAAACCGAACCGAAAATAAAAATTTGATTCCTCGGTTTATAATTTTCTTGCTCCGACTGTGACTTGCAATCGGCTTTAGCCAAACCTGGGTGGCCTGTGGGGTTGAGTTTGGGCGCGAAGACGGCGCGTGTTACATCGGTGCGTATTTTTAAGTCGGCCTCAAACTGTCCGGCTACGCGAACCGGTCGAACGGTGCGATTTTTCAAACTGCCGGTACTACCGTACCCTCCTATATAATGTATAGGAGGCTATGGTACTAGTTTGTATGGGTGTTCTGTGGTACTACATGCTGGCACAAGGCATGTTGAAAAGATTTGTAAAGCTGCAACAGAATGACATTCTCTGTGCGCAGCCTCAGAGTGACGGAAACAAATCACAAACTCTATGCACTTGTTTACTAAAGGTCTAAATACTGTATGTAGCTCTAGTACAACGTTAATTTTGCGCTAGTAACAGGAACGTGGGTACACTGTAACTTGGGTGCACAAGCCGCACAAACCGAAACTGGATACCACTGTCCTCCATATCTCACACAGCCGGTTCACTCTCCCGGTGTCGGCGCGTCCATGCAGCTTTGTTTGAGGACCGCGTCGTATTTTGAGCCGAACAATTTCTTTCTCTATGGCTGAACTGTGTTTGGTGTACTTAGTGACGATAGAAGATTAAAGCAGTCTCTTTTTCTTGTCTTAATCAAGTGTGCTACTTCTGTTCTAATGAGATAAACGCAGAAGGCATACAGTCGCCATTCAGCACGCGAAACATGCGCTCCATATGACGCATAGCCTGCCATCTATTAAGAGATAAACTAAACAATTCAAACAAAATAATGCACTAGAATGTTTTAAGTTAGATAAGGAACTTTACCGAAAGATGGCACTACAACGCATATTGGTGATGTCATATTGGTGATTCGCGGGTCATGCACTGAAAATTAGACATGTCTACTATGTCTTGTTCAGTAGTGGCGGCCGAGGCGGTTGAGTCAAGTCAGTTGAACATCGCCTGCACTCGTGTTTGGTACTTTCTCCCAATTATGGCTCAAGAAGACCCGGCTAAGGACCTTAAGGACACTTTGCAAGAAATGTGTTACCAATTGCAAGGTTGGTATGTGACGAGCATCGGCAATATTGCGCTTGATTGTTGAACGCTGTTTATTGCATGATGCTAGCGTCCACTGTAGTTTTCTTTGAATTTCCGTTTAAGTTCGAATACATGTAAATCTGATTTTCTTGTTCTTCAACAAACATATAACAGAGGATTTGGTGCCGCACGAAGTTACTGAAGACTTCATCCTGGAAGCGTTCCTGCGCGACTTTGGTACGTGTGGTGCTTCAGTACAGCGTATGTTGTTTCATCGTTGTTAAGAGAGCTCTTAATCATTTATATATCGTAGTTTATGTGTTGCGAATAATTGAAAACCTGTGCCGACATCTTTTGAATTTCGTAGTGTCAAAATCTACTTGCATCTTAGGCGCAGATTTTTTGTTCGTGTTTTTTTTTTTTTTTTTTTTTTTTTTTTTTTTTTTTTAACCACTGCATTGCATTGAATGACAGATCACTACCTGTAGGATGCCTCTTGCGTCGCTAGTGTTCTTTCCGCATTCATTTGCATTGAATTACGTCGAAACAGTTTTGTAAAGATCCCGTTGTATGAGCTCAGATGCGTTGTACAACAGAAAGCGCGGGAACGGCGTGGCATCGGAGCGTCCATTTTGCTTTTTGCGAGAACCGCGCCGTAATCCGGGCCACTATGTGTTAGATGCGGTAGCGAACCAACTGGTCGTACTGAGCGTGTAATACCTGTGTCACACGGGCATATGGAAGGCCTTCCATGGGTAACTCAAAGGAGTGTCTACACGGCAGATGCCGTTGAGTGGTTCTAGGCGTTTCTCGCAAAATTGTGTGGCGCTGCGGAGTTTTCATGTCACCAAAAGTCCTGCCGACAGCGATATGACAAGCGACGCAATGGAGATGAACACAAGCACGTCGCTGTTGTCGCGTTCGCTTTATTGAATCACTCATATATAGTCATTTTGGTTCCTACACGAGTACGAGCACACTGTACCATGTTCGCAGCGCCATCAGCGACGACTTTAAGCGACGTCTGTAGCAGTTCCCGGTGTGGTTGCCGAAACGCCCGTGTGATGATTGCCATGGCAGCAAATACAGCGTCTGAAACTTTAAGCGACGTCTCCCCGATGAGGGCAGCTTCGCTTTATTAATTTAAGTTGATGTGTTTTACTCTAGCAGCATAAATATTTCTAAAGGTTTTGAACTACAAAATCGCTCTCATGCGGTTTGGGCTTAAGGGGGGACGTGGCTTTGAAAATCAACTTCCTTATTTTTTCATGGATGTTGATTAAAATTGGGACAAATGTTTAGAATGCCTCCCTGATGCTTCCAGAAAAGTTTCAGAGTGATACCTTGAAAAATTTTATTGGGAAGCATTTTTCTCCTTTGAATATTCTGCAACTTTTTATAGGGCCTGGGGAGCTTTAAAACAAAAAAAAAGTCACTGGCCTGCGCGGCACACGCAGCACAGTCACAGCGTAAGCTGGTGGAGCGACTCAAGAGTAGCTCCAATTTCGGCACCACACACACCAGGGTCTTCGAGACGAAGTCTCTTCGCCTCGTTTTGACGAGAACGATCTGAACTGTCCGCCCGGCGTCGACGGCGGGCTGCAGCTTGTAATGCTCTCTGCACAGCAGTCTGCTGAGCCCGATGATGCGTGGTTGTAGCCGCGCACGTAGCTCTGCGATTTGCTTCTTCAGCGGCGGTTCGTGCCTTGCGAGGAGATGCCATAACGTGTACCGAAGAGGTATCCAGAATACGTGGCGCACATCTCACATCGGAACCACGTTGATTGCGCGCCTCGTCTGAATCGCATCTCGTGGTCTGCGCCTCCGCACGCTGCATTTGCAGGCACCTTAACTAGATGGCGCCACCATACTGGCGGAGGCTTAGGGGAAGCTCTTTGTTGTTTGAAGCCAGGACGGGAGTATTGCGGACTAAGATGTCCCGAGTCAAGTACCAAGGTATAGACACGTTGTGCAGTGTGTATGGAGAGGAAGAGGAAATGGCTGAACACCTCATACTTTTCTGTTAAGGGCTTAACCTTATAGTGCAAAGCAACGGGGCGGATTTTTTCAAAGCACTACAGGGTTTAGGGAAAGTGGAGGCAAAATAGACTTTAAGCGGGTAGAAATAACCAAACGGGGGCTATCTGATTGGTGGCTAAAATCAAGGCAAAGTACAAAACATGTTAATAGTCACGGCTAGGTGGCGTATGTCACCGCCCGATTTGAAGGGCTCAACCTCATCCATCCAGGCTGGGGATCGCGTTTTTTTTTTTTTTTTTTTTTTTGTAATTGTGCACCTCGTCTGAATGGCATCTGGTCGCCTGCGTACGCTGCGTTTGCAGGAGCCTTAACTAGATGGTGCCACCGTACTGGCAGAGGCTCGGATCGTCTGCGCCTGCTTTAAAGGGCATTTTTCCGGTTCCCAATAGAAAGCGCTTTCGTGGCTCAGCGGTAGAGTATCTGGCTCCCACGCAGCAAGCGCGGGTTCGATCCCGGCGGGAACCGGGTACCTTTTTCGCATTTCCAGCGATAGCGCTTACGCTATGGCGAACCGAAACGGCTATTGGAATGAGCCCATAACAGCTTGCGCTGTAAAAACACGATGGAAGGCTCGTTTAAATATTGACTGCCTAGATAAATGCGTGCTGAAGGTAGTGACAGTCTTGCTTTTTTTTTTTTTTTTCGCTACACAATTTTTTTGGAGTGGCATTTTTTATGTTACCTTCGCATCAAGCACATTTTGAGAAAAACGAATAGCCACGTCACAATTTTATAAAAAGTCAAGATAAAAAAGTGAGACTGTCACGACCTGCACTGTAGCTTAAGGAATGTGGAAAAAAGAAGTAATTACAGGCTAAACGGTAACCAAGAAATCAGCTCCAGAAACTGAGCAGAAAGGCAAAAAAAAAGTTTTCAAAAAAACCTTCAGTTCTTTAGAAGGCTCCAAATTTGTAAGCTTTGGTGTGTTTTGTAGTTTGAAGCTTCTTGGCCATGTGGCCTCTGGTCTGGTGTGCCTTGGTTCCCCCCACCCCATTTTTTTTTAGCATTCTTTACTGCTGCTCTACAAAGAGAATGGTGTCTCGGTTTCAAACCAAGTTAGATGCAGAGCTGTGTGTGGGCATGAATATAGTTCCAATGTTGTGCCTGCAGACTGCCTCATTGATATCAGTCTCCAGTGCAATCAGTGAGGCATTGTTTTCTTTTGGTATAATCGTCCATGTTATTGAATCAAGGCTCTCAGCAGTCTTCCAAGTCATCTTCCATTGACAATGGCTGTGGAGCTTAGGATCAGAGAGTCACTGATAGATAGGCAGCAACGCTGCTGCTAGGTGCTTTGCAGCTTGTACTTTTGAACAACATAAGCCTCACTTCTGCAGCCAGGTGCCTATGCCAGGCCAAGGGGCCTATTGAACAGAGCTCATGATGTGGTTCTATTTCTGAAGGGTTGGTATGATAGATATTGCTACGACATATCGTGACAGTATGATAGAGTCGGCGCGCAAGGTGCCTATGCACGAAATGCCTAGCCGCGGGTACAAGGAGTCTACGCACGATGTGCTTGGTTGCGCACTTGGAGGCGCCGATGCACGAAATGCTTAGCCGTGGGTCCGAGGATTGCGTACGCAATTTGCTTGGACGCGAATTCCGAAACACCGAGTGCTGAAAGGTTTAGCTGCATGTCTGAGGATTCCGTGTGCGAAGTCCGCGTCTCCGATGCTCGGAATGCTTGGTCGCGGGTCTGGGATGTCCACAAACGGAAGCATCGGCCACGCTACTGCGATGTCCGTGTAGCGCCCGTTTTGACACTCATCGAGCTTACGGAGAGTGTCAAAAGATCGCAAGGTGCAAAGACCACAAAGAGCCGAGCAGACGACACCACCACGGAGCGAGCACCAGACCCATGCGAACCGCGATGGAGTCACTTGGCGGGCGCGGCCAATCGGAGACACTGGAACGACCTTCAATCATTTGCTTTTTGTGCGCTTGTTCTGTATAGAGGAGTAGTAATAGTAGTGATTTTATTGAAGAAGAAAATTACGCTTATTTCGGCTGCCCAATATGGAACACGGCGCAGAGTCAGGGGAAGGGGAAAAAGGAGGTAAAGATGTTGAAAGGAAGGGAAGAGAAGGAGAAGCAGCAAGAGTCTCATCCGATCATGAAGGAGGCTGGTGATGGAGGCGGTGGCCTGCTGGGGGCGAGCGCTTAGCGATGGGCGGTGATTCCGTTCAGTTCCACAAACTCCAAAAGGCTATGGAGAGCTCGGAGGTTGGGAGGCGACGGGAGCAGGAGGTAGCTGGTTGTCGCAGAAGGTAGACCCTGTTGTCTGTAGGCAGTGATGACCCTTGAGCGGTCCTGTGCCAGCCCTGGGCAAGCACAGAGAAGGTGCTCGAGGGTCTCGGGGTTGCCGCAACATTCGCAGGCCGGTGAGGTGGAGCGTCCCTTGGCGTGCAGCTGCGCCGCCGTCCAGACACAGCCCGTGCGCAGTCGAAGCAACGTTGCGCCTTCCCTTCTGGTAAGGCCACACTCTGGAAGTGGCCTGGGACCGTTGCCGTTTGCCACTCTGGCATCCGGGTGGACAGTTGTGAGCAGTTTTTTCAGGCACTGCCTTGAAAAATCTGAGGAAGCAACTGCTTGTGTGAGCGGCACTTCAAGATGGTGGGCGGTTTTGGTGAGGGTATCCGCTGCCTCATTACCAGCTATTCCCACATGAGAAGGCAGCCAATGAAATGAGATGGTGACCCCCGCAGCAGCCAATGCTGAGAACTTCGAGCGGAGCAGGGTCCCCGTCAGCCCTGATCGGCGGTGGTTGAGTAGGCTCTGGAGCGCTGACTTTGAGTCGCAGAGCACTGCCACCGGTTGCCCAGGAGGGTCCTCAGCAAGGACATCGGCGGCTAGATGGAGCCCCGCTAGTTCTGCCGCGGTGGAGTTCGCGGCGAAGGGGATCCGACATTGTCTGTTGACCGCCCTAGCCGGGATGGTGCAGGCTGCAGCGGCCGATTCGTTCGCCAGGACTGATCCATCTGGGTAGACCAGCAGACTTCCTTCCAGATCCTCGTGGAGTTTGCAGGCTGCAGCCTGTTGCAGTGCTGCAGCTGGTGTCTGTCGTTTGTGCGCTCCATTGAGCGAGATGTGGACGTCCGCTGGTCGATGGTGTGGTGGAGGCAGCGCAATTGTCACAGGGGGGTCCGTAATCACCTGCTCGTACAGCAGGCACAGACCTCCCATTCGTGAGGACGGCTGGCTGCGGAGTCTAGCCAGCAGGTCTCCGGCATCCGGAGCACGATGAAGGCAGTCATTGTGCCCCAGGGCACATTCAAGCATCCTCAGCGAGAGTGGCCATTCGCCAGCCTCTGCCAGCGTTGCAGCGACCAATGAATACTTTGGGAGCCCCAGGATGCTCCTAACAGCACCTCTGTGCAGACCCTCCAGCTGCTCTCTCCTGGCCGGTGTGAGGTTGACCAATGGAAGCGCATACAAGAGCACGGACGTTGCTGCAGCCTGGTTCAGCCGCAGTGCCCACTTCGTGTTGCAGCCACGGCCATGTTGTTGTAGCTTGCTGACAGCTCCCTGCACGCGGCGCACCTTGGTAGTGGCGGCTTTGGCTGCAGGAATCCACGTGAGCCGGTGGTCAATGGCGAGCCCCAGGTAAGTGACCATTTGCTGCCAAGGTAGGGCACGGCCAGTAATCTTCAGCTGCTTGGTGTAGCGTCGAGCTGAGGCCAGTGGATGAATCAGCATGGCATCGGTCTTGGCTGTGGAGACGGTGAGGCCTATGCTACCAAGGAATGCGGTCACCGCATCTAGTGCCCGTTGTAGCGAGCACCAAATGAATGGCATGGACTTCCTCGGCCCCCGGGTCCACAGTGCCACGTCGTCGGCATAAATGGAGCAGCGAACAGGGAACCGTGGGTCCGCCGGGAGAGATGCGGGTAGGCCCGCGAGAGCCATGTTGAACAGGAAAGGGCTGAGCACCGATCCCTGTGGGACGCCAGTCGTGATATCCCTGGGATTGCTGAGTTCCTGTCCAACGCGCACCCGGAAGGTTCTGCCAGTCAGGAATGCAGAAATGAAGCTTCTGAGGCAGCCGCTCAGGCCGAGGCGGTCTAGGCAGGCCTCGATGACCGCGTGTGGAAGTCCGTCAAAGGCACTCTTGACGTCCAGAAGCACCAACATTGCCACGTCCCCCGTGGCTTTGGCATCCTCCAGGGTGGCCACCACATCGGAAATAGTCTGCCGTGCAGCGTTGGCGCCTGAAGCCTGTCTGCTGCTCCGGGAAGTACTGGAGTTGGGCCGCAATCCACTCTAGGCGTGCCAGTGCCACCCTTTCCATCGCCTTGCAGGCGGCGGAAGTGAGGGACACCGGCCTATATGAGGATAGGGCTATGGCAGGCTTCCAGGATTTCAAGATTGGTGTCACCACTGCAACCAGCCAGCTCTCCGGGAGGACACCAGTGTCCCAGATGGTGTTGAAACACTCGAGGAGCCGCTCCTTCTCGGCATCAGCCAAGTTGTGCAGCATTTGGAATGTGATTCTGTCAGCTCCCCGGAGCACTGCGTCGCCTGGTCTGATCGAGTGCCGCCTTCAACTCGTACACGCGGATTGGTTCGCTGCACAGTGCCTCTATTTGTGCAGCCACCAAGTCCGCATGATGGCAGGAGGATGGGATTGATAGGGCGGCTGCCTCTGGAGGTGGTGCCTGCAGGGCTGGGGGTCTGGCCGCGAACTGGTCCGCGAGAAGCTCGGCCAGGTTACCCGTGCTGATGCCCATGGGGACCGCCACGGACAGTACCTGGCGATTTGCACAGGGCGCCAACAGGAGTGACGTCAGAAGGCGCCAGGCGCCTGCAGACGGCGTCTATACGGCGGAACGCTGTCCAGTGTTCCGGTCGAGAGGTGCGCAGTGCTATGCGCTCTGCGCGGCGCCTTGCGGCTCACAGTTTTAGGTGCTGGATGTCCGGGACTGGCTGGCCCACCTGAGCCGTGAAACGGATGGTGGCCGCTTTTGCACTGTCTGCTACCAGCTGGAGAAAGGTCCCGGAGTCAGCATCTTTCTGGCAGTGCTTGCGAAACGCCCTCCAGTCGACAGTGAGGCACTTCCTACTCCTAGCGGTCTTGCCTCTGAACGGGTTGAGCAGGAGGGGAAAATGGTCCGACCCCCAGCTGTCCGGAAGCGGTGCCCACGTGTAGTTACAGCCCTCCGTTGCCAGGCTGACATCGATGGCGATTAGGACCACCTGCGCCGTGCGACGAATGAATGTGGGTGCTCCGGTGTTGAGAATTGACAGGCCTAGTTGGTTCACGACGTGCCACAGTCCTTGGCCACGTGGGCAGCAACGGCGGCTTCCCCAGGCGGTGTGGTGGGCATTGACATCCCCGCAGAGGAGGAAGTCTTTCCCGAGGCGTTGGGCCAATGGCAGGAGGCTGGCTGGGTTCCATGGCCGGCTTGGCCGGACATAGATTCTGGCCACAGTAGTGTCAGAGTCACCCAGTCGTACCCGAACAGCACAGCATTCAATAGCACCGCTCAGCATGTCTGCCACGTGGACTTCCGCCAGTGACAATTCTTGCCGCACGTAAATCGCACAGCGTGGTGATCCCTGCTGGTGGCCCTCATCAAGGCAAGGGGCAGACTGGCAGGACTCCCGATTGCAAGAAGTCAGGCTGTTGTAACCCACGTATCCAGGAAGGCGCAGGTTGGCTGCAGCAGCGTAGACCTCCTGCAGAGCAAGCACATCGTACTCGCTCCGCGATAGGTGCATGGAGAGGTCTGCTTGCCGCCGCCGCAACCAGTTTGCGTTCCACTGGAGCACACTCGGGCTCCTGATGCAGGCGGGAGGGGACTAGCCATGTTGACTACTGGGTGGGGGCACGCCACCTGCCTTGAGGCAGATAGAACGCAGCGGTTGGTTGTCTGGAGGCAGCAGGTCGGCGATCGCCCTGAGGAGGAGTTGCAGGTTCTTGTTTTCCTCATCGCTGGTTGACTGAGGAGCCTCCTTCGGGGACGGCCCTAGCTTGATGCTGCCCCGCTTCTTTGTGCCTGCCTGTTGTACATGCTGCTGCAAGCGGGGTTGAGGGTGGTTGGTAGAGGTCGTGGCCTCCTTGTCAGGAGCACCGAGAGGAGCAAGCTGAAACGGCAGGTTTGAAGACGGAGAAATGCCCTTTACCAAGAGACCAAGATGGCGGTGCTCAGTTGCGCCGTTTCTATCCGATATATTGTGGCTTTAAAAACGCTGTTCATTCGCGATTTCCGCGAAATTTTTCGCCACCTGGGCTGAAACAACAATTTTTTAGACCACTTCTACGTGGTTTTCAGTGATGATATTTCGGAATGAGATAGAATAAAGAGTTATATGTAGACACTGAAACTGTGATTTTCAAAAAATCAATTTTTGGCCATTTTTCGCGATGCGAAAACTAGGTCTCCCCTTAAGGTCTAATAATATAGTGAAAAAGTTAATATAACTTAGTTTATTTAGCACATAACTGTAATTTACTGCTCATCTAGAGGCGGCCAATCTGATGACAATATAGCAGTAAACCGCTGCTGCCAAAATCTTGCTGCACTGCAGAACAACGGAATGATAGTGCAGATTTAGCATGCCACCATCATAGGGACATCGTGCTGTTGCCAAAGTTAAGGAGATAACGATTTATATTGCTAAAATTTTTAAAATTTAGTGTAGTTAAAAAAAAGGGCACCCGGTAGAAATGGAATGATAATGACACTTTCCTAATGTCTTTAGAAGATGTATCCCACTTCACCCATCAGTGTTCTTATTTAACAAACTTGTATTCTTTTTAAGCGATTTGTTTTAACATCATAGGTTACAGCCGGCCCATATAGATGACTTCCCATTTCCAGCCTTCCACAAGGCTAGCTTGCACTTCTAATGCAATGGCAATTTCAGTGTCCCTGTCATGGCAGATCCACTGTTTATGAAGGTACACAATGTTTACCTTAGTGTATATAAACATTTTTATCACAGCCATTTATACCCACTTTTTGTAATGTTTTAGCTTTTCACATGTCATATTAGTTGTCATCACCAAGATAACCAAAACTGTGGCATATGGTATTATCCCATATGCCACAGTTTTGGTTATCTAGAATTTTTTTTTTTTTTTTTAATACTGTGGCCAATGCTTGGGACATATAAAAATTATACCAGCATTCTTGAACTTTTTATGCGCTTCATACACCAAATAACATAGACCTGGCATTCTATAACTACTGCAATCTTTGTGCCATTAAGCACTACCAATAATATTATTATTCTTCAGTCATTTACCACTGGAGTTGCCACGGTGAAGCCATGAAATGCATAAACAAACATCCCAAGTAACATGAGTAGCTGTCTGGGCACGGCCAGCTAGGTTTGTTTTCCAATAGAGTGGCAAGGTGCACAATACTTGTTTTTGGTGCTAAATGGCACTTAAAATTTTAGTTTATTGCTTACTCCACTACAGGCATTTGTAGGAAGGAGCAAAGCTGTAAGACTCCTGCCTCCACGAGTTTCCTTCCTTGAGCTTACATTTAGTGCAATTAAGTTCTTTCTTGTTCTTGTAAAAATCATAACTGTGCAACACTCAATTTACACAATGTTAGGCTAACAAGCAAAGCATGAAAGAGAAACATTCACTTATGAAAATTTGCATGCCTTGTGTCCTATACTCTATATTTTGGAAGTGGGGTGGCTGCATAAATTGCCCTTGTTTCACTGCCTCACCTACTGCTGAGCTTCAGCAAAATAGTGATTACTTCTCTCTTCTGTGCAGTGTCTGCAGTTAAGAAAGTTGACATCAATAGCAGGAAAATCGGCCTTGCTTTTGCGGAGCTACCATTCCCAAGCCCTTCATCAGTATTTTACCTGATGACCTGTATGAAGGATGCCTGCGTGAAAGTTCTGGTAGTTTTTGCCAAGCTGCCACGATGCAAAGGTAATTATTTTGGTTTGTTCTGGATCACATCGCATCTTCCATCACTTAATAGCTATCCACATATGTAGGAAACTACTAGGCTTTTCTGTTTCTAGCCAAATGTACCTTTGTTAAGCAGATTGCTGTCTCGAATATTTCCAGTGATGATGGTGGCGACAGAAAGATTGCTCTCGGAATTATTAAAATGGTTTTATACCTCAACCCCTGCACAAAAGGCACAAGGGACTACTTACTTTTTTTTTTTTTTCTTTCAGAAGACATGGTCGCAAATGTTCTTGGTAAAAATGTGAGGTGTTTTCAAGTGAAACTTTCAGAAGTACTCTGGTGGGAAGTATTTCTCCCACTGCCGAATAGCTGCACTGACAACAACAGATTTGTTTTCATATTCTATAGAGTACAGAACACTTGGGATCCCTTCCTGTGGCTCAGAAAGCAAGAACAAAACTCTTAAGCAGGTTACTTTCTCTGATACTGCCTGAAGCAGGTGTCTGCAACAAGTGGCACCGCGCAGGTCTGGCAAATGCAGTATATTAACTTCTCTACTGCCTTCATGCTGCAGTGCTGGCACATATTTGCAACAAAACGGTATCACAGCAAATTCTTAATTAATGACATTTTTGTCGCTAAGAAAATTTTTTCAAAGCTTTTACGCATGTTCTGAAGCAGCAAATCGCACAAAATGATCCAAGCAGACAGCGCCGCTGAGATAGGCTCAAAGTGGGGAAACACTAGCTTTATTCATACAGCAACAGAGGGCACCACTGCTTTTTGTTCTACAAAATTCTGTAAGATGGTGACACATTCCTGTGGTGGGATTAAAGCTTCCAACAGCCTTGTTACACACACATAGCAGGTGGGAAGTATACTTCCCACTACCCGTAAAAGGGCTAAAGCGTAAATTATATTTTTAAATCTCCGCACAAACCATCTTGAATAATTGAGTTGTATGTGTGTGGTACAACAGTGGACCCCAAGCCTTCGCATCATAGCTGTAGCTAACATTGGTGAAAGACTGAAAAGTGAAGCTATAGAAAACACTAATAGAGGCAGTTGGGTTTTTTTGTCTGGCTGCAGTCAATAAACTCTCGCCTGTATAACAGGCTGGAGGCTCTTGTGACCTTGGTAAGACTAAGAAAACGAACCTCATCCCATACGCGTTATGTAATTCCCCCCCCCCCCCCCCCCCCTTCAAAAAAAAAAAAAATCTAGCAGCCACAATACAACGGTCACAAGAAGGGGGGGGGGGGGGGAGGAGAGAAACAAAAACCCTCCAGAGTATTTTTCTGGGTTTATAGCCATCACTAGCCAACAGCCAAGTCAACTGAAAGTGCAGTTGGTCCATACTACAAGGCCATTTTGTCTCCTCATCAGCACGGCTTTCAAAAGGGTCTATCTACAACCACACAGCTTATTTCGACAGTACACGAGATATTGAGTGTACTTGACCAGTCCGGTCAAATTGACATTCTGTTTTTAGACTTATCGAAAGCCTTCGATAGAGTGCCTCATTTTGAATTTTGGAAAATTATTGTATAAATTAGAGTGTATAGGGTTACCTTTGTACATTATTCAGTGGATTGCCTTGTACCTAGCCGATAGAAAGCAGTTTGTGGAAATTGATCATTGTCCGTCTAGAGCGCTGTCTGTTACCTCGGGCATTCCACAGGGGAGTGTTTTAGGTCCGCTATTGTTTCTCCTTTATGTTAATGATTTGGTGGGCGTAGTGCCTCATGATGTAACCATGAGAATGTTTGCTGATTTGTAAAAGTACTGAAAGTTGGGCGAGTTGGTAACTATTCATCTTGAAACTGCAGCGCGCACACAAGAAACGAGGACAATAAGGCGAAGGTGACAGACAGCGCCTGTCTGTCACCTTCGCCTTATTGTCCTCGTTTCTTGTGTGCGCGCTGCAGTTTCAAGATGTTTGCTGATGATTGTGCTGTTTTTAAGAAAATATCCACAAGTGATCATTCCTTGTTGCAAAAAACTCTTTTGGCAATCGATGATTGGTTTATGCGTTGGGGTATGGCATTGAATTCGGAGAAAACTGTACTACTTTTAGGTGTCACAAAGAAAAAATGTCCTAGTTCTTTTTCTTATCAACTCCATAACCAGCCTGTATTAGAAGTTTCCCATTATAAGTACTTAGGCGTGACTCTAACTAATAAGCTTGCTTGGTCAGAGCATATATTGGACATTGCTTCATCAGCCCTACGGAAGCTATGGTTCCTTAAAAGAAAACTTAAACATGCTCCAGTTTTTACCAAAATGTTAGCTTACAATACATGTATTCGGTCAAAACTAGAGTATGCTGCCGAAGTTTGGGATCCTCATTATAAGAAAGATGTTATGCAACTCGAAAGAGTCCAAAAAAAGGCAATAAGATTTATTTTTGGGAGATATAGAAGGGACGATTCGCCATCCTTATTGATGCAGAAGTACCATGTGCCGACTCCCGAGGCTCGCCGGAAAATTAGTTGTCTTGGTTTTCTTCAAAATTGTCTTGCAGGGAAAACTAAATTAATACTTCCCAATTGTATAAAAACTTTAACTACAAGGACAACTAGACATAGCCATGAATACTCTTTATCGCCAATTTTCGCTAGAACCGATGCACACAAGTACTCTTTTTTCCCACAAACGGTCTCTGAATAGAATTCTTCGCCCCGAAAGGTTTTTAAATCCGCCGATTTTATGAATGAGCTCGAGTCTCACATTGTAATACCCCAATATCGACTGGAGTAATCAACCTCAGCCCATAGTTAGTCAAGAAGAGCCGAATGACTTCATTGACGTTTGTCTTAATTTTAACTTGATCCAAGTTGTATCCGAACCGACACGCGTCGCAGGGGAAGCAGCTAACACTCTGGACCTCATACTGACCACTCATCCAGACAGCGTTAATTTCATTACATGTCTCCGAGAAATCAGCGACCATAAAGTAATTCATGCCAATTTTAACTTCTCACCTGAATTAAAACAAACTTCCCAGAAATCTATTAGGCTCTACGATAAGGGAAACTACGAAGCAATCAACTCCGAACTAACAAACTTTCTGCCGGTCTTTGAAACAACCTATCTTTCCAGAAGTGTAAATAAGAACTGGACTCTTATCAAACATAAAATTATCGAACTAACGAATAAATACATCCCGTCATGCAGTTTTCGAAAGAGTAATCAGAAACCCTGGTTCACAAAGACACTAAAAAGGCTCGAAAACAAGAAAAAACTCACATTTCGCACAGCTAAGCGCCACGCACGCCTACACACGTGGGAAAAGTATTATGAAGCTGAGCATGCATACTTGGCCGCGATCGGAAGTGCTAAGCGCTCATTTTACGAAGTAGAGCTACAAAAAATGATAGTCGATAACCCTAAGAAATTCTGGAAGGTGATAAACCCGAAGGAAGTGCGCGCTGTCACCCTTACCAACGATGCTGGTGAAATCATGACTGATACTGACTGTGCAGACACCTTTAACACTGCATTTTCATCTGTTTTTACCGATGAATCTGAAGCACCATGTTTTACATTACCACCTATTATTACTACAACCATGCAAGCCATAACATTCAGCACTAATGGGATTTCGCACATAATAGATAAAATAAAAAATTCATCTGCCGCTGGCATAGATGACATCAATTCAAAAATTTTGAAAAATGCTAATCTAACCTGGTTCCAGTATTTTCTGTTTATTGTTTTCACAATCACTCTCTGAAAGTGACGGAAAGGAAAGGGGGGAAGGTTGTTCCCGTGCACAAAACAGGTAATACTGATTCACCTCTTAATTATCGACCCATTTCATTAACAAGTATACTCTGCAAAATCATGGAACATGTCATTTACAAATCATGCAATTCTTAGATTCCAATAATTTCTTCCATCCGTCACTGCATGGTTTTCGTAAGGGTTTTTCGTGCGAGACTCAACTAGCCATTTTTCTTTAATAACATTCGCGCCAACCTTGATATTAATCTACAAACTGACGCTATCTTCCTAGACTTCGCTAAGGCGTTCGATAAAGTACCTCACCAACGCTTGCTTCTTAAACTTTCCCAGTTGAACCTACATCCAAACATCATCATATGGATTAACGAATTCCTCAGGCATCGCTCTCAGTCTGTTTTCATTAATAACCAACCACCAAACCTGCTCCCAGTCACCTCCGGCGCCCCGCAGGGTTCTGTCCTCGGTCCCTTGTTATTCCTCATTTACATTTACGACTTACCCCAGCGCGTATCTTGTCATATCCGCTGTTCGCTGATGATTGCGTTATTTATAGTTCAGTAACTAGCCCTTCTGACCAAGAATCCCTTCAGGCAAACCTAAACCACGTGGTAAACTGGTGTTCGCAGTGGATGATGACACTCAACCCGAACAAATGTAAGTAGATGTCTTTTCACCGCCGTCGCAACCCTTTTGTCTTCGAATATACTGTTTCTAACTCCCCTGTTGACCTCGTCCAGTCTGACAAATACTTAGGTATCACGATTTCTGATGATTTATCTTGGCGCCTGCACGTAACTAACCTGACATCATCGGCTAATAAAACACTAGGTTTCTTAAAGCGCCACCTGCGGGAAGCCCCTTAACACGTCAGACTACAAGCATACATCTCCCTCATCAGAACTAAACTGGAATACGCATCGGCCATCTGGAACCCTCATCAAGCATATTTAACAAATGCCATCGAAGCGGTACGAAACCGGGCTACCAGATTTATTCACTCTTCATACTTATATGACGTTAGCATATCATCTCTCAAATCGCAATCAGGTTTGTGTAATCTTTCTGCTCGCCGTCGCATTGCCAGTCTTGTTTTGTATCACAAATTCTTTTATTCGCCCCTTAGACAAGCACCATACATCTGCGCACCCCCACCACACAGATCCCATCGCATCGGTCACCCTCTGCAAGTTTTGCGTCCACAAGCCCGTACTACTACCTTCATGAACTCATTTTTTTTTTTTTTTTCACGAATAGCAACCGACTGGAACGGCCTTCCCCACCATATCGCTGCCATAACCTGTCCATCGACATTTTCGACTGCTGTAAACGCCTTGCATCTTGTTAACCCCACTCCTTATGTAACACCTCAATAGGGTTCTTTAAGAAAAATAAAGTGATGTGATGTGATGTAAGCTTCGATGGCTGAACATTGTTACGGTCTTTGTTGTTTATCTTCGTTACATTGTATGTATCCTGTGTAGCCCCTCCTGCTAGGGCCAAATTACTGGCCTGCAGTATTGTGTAAATAAATAAACAAATATTCATCTTGTGACCTGGTTGAAATCCGAACAAAAACGCCCAAGCTGACAATCGGCAGAGTCAATGTAATACCTGAGCAAAATGAGTCCATCGCACCACACTGCAGCCTCAGTTGCCCAAAAGATGCTATTTCCTTGAAGTATGTTATAAAATAAACGTATTTAGACATTTTTGAAGCTTTTAGAAACATGCTGATAATATAAAATTTCTTGCTGTAGCAATATACTTACCTCAAGTTTAATATGCATGCACATTTTGTATTGGAGTTTACACATTCTTTCTAATTGCCAAAGTATGCTGCAGAATTAGTTACTGATCTCTGTTATGCATTTGTTCATTCATATATAATTTACTACATTGTTATGAAAAATGTTCTGCATAGCATGTGATGTGTTTCAGTTGCATACACTGGTTATTTGTTGAGATTTATGCTGGGCACTGTCTTTTGCCAAAACTGGGGCCACTCTGTGCTTATCTGTGAAGTGTGCATGATGGCCTGTAGGTATCTGTTTGTGGTTAAAGGAGCATTGATGTGAAAATTGTGTCCCATTGTGTGTGTGTGTGTGTTTCGCCCAGTTAGCTGTGGACTCCGTATTTATGCAGGGTGCGTACAGGTCCTTGAAATCCTTGAAAACCCTTGAAATTGAAAAGTGCGTTTTTAAGGCCCTTAAAAGTCCTGGAATTATTTTCCGTCCTTGAAAATCCTTGAATTTCGTGAGCAATGCACTCTGATATTGACATTGCGACCTCCTTTCTGTTGTAGATCGGCGTCGATCTGACAATTAAACTCCCCATGTCCGAAACAATACGCCGGCGCGAGTACACATGGTTCGGTTTTGCAGAACTGCACGGAAAGAAAATAAAAGGCTTCACCGCGTCAAACCGCGAACGGAGCGAGAGACCCGTGCTGCGCTTCGGTGCTGCCTTGGCTGGCAGTGTTTACGCTGCTTTCCTCACCCGTTGGTCTGCCTTTTCCCACTTTCATTCTTGCGCGCGAGGTGAAGCTAGTGAAGCTAAAGAGAGCTATAGTGGAGCAACTTTACCACTGATGTTCAGTGCCTTTGGGTGGAGGTTTGTTATAATATTATGTATGATAATATAAGTGCAATAACATTACCGTATTTTCCGTTCTATAAGACGCACCCCCCTCAAAACGGCAGTTTTTCCGGAGAAAAAAAAACGCATATAAGTCGCACCGGTATACAAGACGCACCTGTTCTTTCGGTAAGCGATTTTAAAAAAGTCAGTTTCGCCCGAAAGGCGAAGCATCAATTGCGATAGCAAATTAGTAGAGAGCTATTCGGAGTAGTGATAGTAGTTTTATTGGCTGCATAAACTTGGACAAATCCGCTTACTAACTGAATTAACAAGCGTGGTGTCAGCGCGCACAAGCAAACATGAATAGATCACACTGAATGACCGCAGACGACTGTCAAAAAACGCTGGCAGCAATCACAGCCGCCGCAGCGGGCAGGGTTCGTGCGGTCTATCGCTTCAAAGGAAGGTCAGAGCCGTGTGGAGATAAGAGACCGTGTGGGCGACGGCCACAGCCGGGCAAAGTACGAACGGAGTTGTTGGCAGAGTAGAAGCTGCGCCCCCCCCCCCTGCCTCCCCGCTTTCTTGCTTTTGTGTGGGAGATTGAGGGGCCCGTACGCCCGATTGCAAGATACCTCTGGTGCCGGAGCACAGCGTCGCCCCGCCTCCCTCCCTCCCATACCCCCACGGCCTTTCGCGCGATGGTCGCGTTTGCTTTCGGCCGTACGTTCGCTCTCCGTGATAGCGCGCGCATCTCCCACGCGCTTTCGCTCGCGTGCGTGGCGACGATTTTATCGTCCTTGGAATCTATACGGAACCTGACGGCGACGGCAGAAATCCGGTTGAAGTGTCCATATAATTGCTATCTCAATAAAAAGTTACAGTGACCGTTTCGCAGCGTGAACGTGGGTCACGCGCAAGCGCATGGGTGCCATATATTTCCACTCCAGGTGCATTTCTGCCGTCGTGGTTCCGTGGAAAGTCCAATGGCGATAGCATCGTCCCCACGCACCGTATGCTGTATGTACAAGTGAAAGCATGCGACGGTGAGCCGAATAGCACACAAGGGAGGAAAAGCAGGAAGGCTGCCTGTACTTTCATAGCAACTACGTAGTTTGCGCAGCGGCGTGCGGCGTATCTTGACAGCGATCTCTTCGGGGTCGATCGACTCCGGTCAGCCTACCGCCGCATGCGTTGCTGCTCCATCCTTCTCGCAGGGCGCTCGGGAACTCAATCACAAGAACCTGGCACCTCAGTAGTGCACACAGAACCCGTAGCAATTAAGTCAACCAGCGCACTTCGTTTGGCCATAACATAGGATCTGATTTTGATGGCAGTTTTTCTGAAAAAAAAGAATGTACATAGGTCGCACCGTTCTATAAGACGCACCGACGAAAAATTAAGAAAAAAATGCGTCTTGTACACCGGAAAATACGGTATGCTGAATGTTGTGATAACGTTATAGATGAACCAACCCAGCTAATACTGCAGAAGCCTGAGCAGCTGTTGTGAGTGTTCGTTGTGTTAACTTTTGATATTGCGGACTTGAGAAATGATCAAGACAAGGCATGTTTTACAAATTGCAATATACATCTGTTTGTTATAATTTAATAGATGTGTAGCAAGACTACACCGAATGGTTTGGAAATGTTCGGTAAACTTTCCAAGTTAATACTGGAGAAGTCAGAATAGCTGTTGGAAGCATTCATTGGGTTTTGCGAACTATTTTTTTTTTTTTTTTTTGGTAGTGTTGTGAACTTGCAAAGTGATCAAGGCTAGACATTATTAACATCATTGGGATGTGCATTTATTTCTTTTTATTTTAGTGCAATAACCCTATGCTGAATGTTATGAATGTTTTTGGTGATTTATCCAGCCTATACTGGAGAAATCTCAGCTGCTGTTGTAAGCGTTCATTTTGTGTTAACTTAACAAGTCGGACACATTTATTGCAATTGTGATATACTACATTTATTTATTGTAAGTGCAATAAAACTAGTCATTTTTGGGAATGTTGGAATAAAGAAATCCTACTTTGGATGCCGCTTTGAGTCCTTGAAAAACCTGTGGCAGGTCCTGGAAAGTCCTGGAATATCCTTGAATTTTTGCCTTGGAAACCTGTACGAACCCTGTTATGGTACGGAACCTCATTTCCTCTAGTCTCGAGCATCGCAAGTAATTAACTACTGCACCTTTTATATGACCCGTTCAAGACGCTCTCAAGCACATCGCGGCTTCCGACATGGAAAAGAAGACTCATCATGTCACTGGAATTTGAGTAATGGTCACATGGTATAGCAAAGAACTCAAGGGCATACCAGTCAATCTGGTGTAGTGGTTGCAGGCCATATAACGATCGCGTCGCAGTAAGCTGCGTAATTGGCCCTTTCAATTGTTTGCTTCTGTTTCAAATTCTGGAGGACACGCTCTCCCCTCTTGTCCTGTAGAGTGCTGAATGAACTCGGCTCTCAGTAGCAAGGTCATAGTGTGTGTGTATGCAGGGTCGTTCCCAGGAATTAGTTTCGGGAGGAGTTTTGCAGGTACAGTGGAATTTTGAAATATTCAATTATTTTTGTGTATAAATCAAGCACATTGCTCACACATAATAGTGTAAACGTAATATATATTTTGACATATGCATATAATGACATAAGCAAGTTGTACTAAATATTACGAGGTCTGTTAGATAAGCATCCGACCTTATTATTATTATTTTTTTTTTTTGCAAACACCTAATGGATATGAAACAAGCGCTTGCATCAGCCGACCTTGAACCTTCGTGCGCATGCCGATAGCGCCAGTCACTGGGACGCAGCGTCTTAGTGAGGTAGTGCGCAGTGCTCTCGTTTTTTTTTTTAATTTTTTTATTGCAAGGAAAATGACAGAGCGACTGGAGCAGCACTACTGCATCAAATTTTGCCAGAAACTGGGCGACAGCCAAGTGGAAACATCCGCAAGATTCAGACGGCTTTCGGTGACGATGCTATGAGCAGCGCACAGATTAAGGAGTGGTACAACCGGTTTAAAGACGGCTGCACATCGGTGGAGAGCGAGCCACGCTCCGCTCGGCCATCAACATGCCGAAATGACCAGGTCATTGCCAAAGTGAACGCTGTGGTGATGCGGGACCGTCGTGTAACTATCCGAGAAATTGCGGAAGAGGTGGGTATCAGCACTTTTTCTGCGCATTCCATTATGACCGAAGATTTGGCCATGAAGAGAGTTGCGGCAACATTTGTGCGGAAGCTGCTCATGGTGGAGCAAAAGCAACTTCGTGTTGAAGTCTCACAGGATATGCTGGATTCCACAAACAGTGACCCCGACTCATAAACACCAGAATCACTGGCGACGAGTCTTGGGTGTACAGGTCCCAGTTCCAGTCGTCTCAGTGGAAGCATTCCACTTCACCAAGACCAAAGAGCCAAGTGCGCAGCAGCGTCAAAGTGATGCTGACTGCTTTCTTTGACCCCCACAGTGTGATTCACCACGAGTACACACCACAGGGTCAAACAATCACCAAAGAGTACTACAGGGATGTCCTCCGTCGCCTACGTGATTCTGTGCGGCGCAAGAGACCAGAGTTGTGGTCAACAGGAAATTGGTTTATCCATCACGACAATGCTCCTGCATATTCCTCACATTTGATTCAGACTTTTTTGGTGAAAAACCAGACGCCTGTAGTTCAACAGGCTCCTTACTCTCCTGATATGGCCCCCTACGACTTCTGGCTGTTTTCCAAAATCAAGAGGCCATTGAAAGGAGCGCGATTTCAGACAAGAGAGGACATTATGGCTGCAACGACAGCTGAGCTAGACTCCATTCCGAAAGAGGCCTTCTCGGATTGCTTCCAACAATGGCAGCATCGCTGGGAAAAGTGTGTGGAGTCCCAAAGAGACTACTTTGAGGGTGATTAGGTCGGATACTTTTCTAACAGACCTCGTATATATCACAGCAGCGATAATTTTGGGGGGGTGGGTGTCAGACCCCCTAACTCTCGCCCTGGTTACGGTCCCGTGTGTACACTTCAGGGGTACATGGTACCGCGAGACTGTCACAGCTTTCAATGACGTGATGAGTCTCCTTTTTCCCATCCGAAGCTACGCTGTGCTTGGTGCGTGTTTTGAACTGGTTGCATTAAAAGGTAAACGTAATTAATTATTCATTGTGCTCTCAAGGAATTGAGGCTCCATAGCTTAATTACTGGGTTGACTGCTACCCAACAAAGCAATAAAAATGAGGCAAAAAGTTGGAACTCGGTATTCCAAGTTTTCTCTGCAACATATATTGAAAATTTTGTAAGTTTTTACGTTGCTATGCAGCCATTCACATTCAAACTCCTTTAGAACCACCTCCTGTATGGAAAGTACTACATAGTGTTGGTGCCTTTTAACCTCTGTTGCCCTGGTGCCATAAAGCAACCAACTTCACCACATTATTAAGCTGGCACAGAATGTTGTGCCAAGGTAGCATAAGTAGACGCACTGTAGTGAAACATAGTAATGAAATAGATGCTAATGCCATGTTGCTTCACACAAGTATGTTCACTTTAGTTGCAAAGTGCCTGTTTTTGTTTTTAGTCTACCACCCATTATTCTTTGAGTGGATCATATCGAAAGATAATGAAAAAATAGCACAGCCCTTTCTTTCCTTACAGTTTGAGGAGAGCCTTTGTAAAGCTGAGACTGTCCTTTGTAGAACTACTCTACTCTGAAGCATTGATATGGAAGGTTCATGTCTGCCATTTTGTAATGATTGCATTTAATGTGCATTACGGGGGGTGTCAAAATATACAGGGATAAAAATAACTTTCTTTACATTAGAGCACATTGATATTCCTTATTGGTACATGATTGCATTACAAGTGAATTTTGGTTTCTATGCTTGCTGACGTTCACATTAGTGGACACTTAAAAAAATTGCTTGTGAAACCACAGGTTTGTTTCTATAAAAGCTGTGTTTTGATTCCGATCAGGTCGGACGCTGAGAAAGGAGGTGGCGGACTATCTGCTTCTACTGTACAATGCTGTTAAGGGTGTTGCTTCAAGCGTCAGCCAACAGAGGTGAAGGCAGCCTTTTATTCTCATTTTATATACACTGCGTGCATATAGAGATTTTATTGGCTAGAAAGCAGAGCTCTGAAAGGGTGTACCACTTTAATGTAATCTACTTGAAGGTAAAACATCTGTTAGCCAATTCTCTTCATTAATTAAACCCCCCATGCGTGCCATAGCCTGTGCATATCTGTTGGCAGTGCTTGCATTTTCTGAGTAGGATGTGTCATTAGCGGAGGCCATAGCCAAAGAGGTGAATGGTCATAGAAAGTGGGAGAGAGAAAGAAAAAAACACTAAGAAATTGCAGCGGGAAATAAGCTTTTGGAATTTTTTTTTTTTGTAGATATACACCACCAGTGGTCATTTAACCCACAAGCAATTCATATTTGCCTTTCCCTACTAATTGCATGCATGTGTGTATGCGTGCATGCATGTATGTCTGTGTGTTGATTCACATACTGGAAAAGCCCCCCCCCCCATATCCATTCATTTATGCTCAGCCAAAAAGCAATGTTTGTTTTTCCCTACATGTCTCCATAATTTGCCTGTAATATTGCCACATTGGGGCCATGTAAGCCAAGGTCTAGATTGCAACTAGCACTTCATATTCAGTTCAGGCTACTATTCATTAAGATCAAGGAATGAATATATGTTCATGCCACCTTTTTGACAAAAGCATGTTAGCATTACTGTCTGCATATTTTATACTAACCCACTCACAGGTGTTGCTAAGTAGCACTCGCTATAATTGTCGCAGGAAACTCGTTATTGCACCATATCTAAGAATTTAAGGCATCACGTGACAGAGGCATGTTGGCTGACATTCTACTGACAAAGGCATGTTAGCTTAGTTGTACATACTTTATCTCTGGTTATGAGTGAGGACACGGGCTGCATTTGAAAAGTAAACAAATATTAATAACATCAGCACTATAATTGGGCATTTGTGGCTTCTGACACCAAGTCACAATTTCCTGTGTAGGAACATCTCGTGAACTGTTTTTTACTGTATTTTTCAGCGATGCTGTTGTTTCTTGTTTGTTATACAGTTAAGCCTCAATATAAAGAAGTTGGTAAAATCAGGGGTGGGACTCCTGCGCCAATTGCGCATTTTTGATACCCCCAGGTGCAAATTCCTGCGCCAAACACAGAAAATTGACCGAAATTGCGCCACGCTGCGCCAGAACGGCTTCGGCAGTGGCCGCGAACAGCGAGTGGAATCGTTCTCCAAAAAAGAGTGCAGCCATTCACATTATGCACATCGTGTGACGGCACTTCTCGTAGAGTTTCTCGTAATTTTCGCGCTTATAACCATGAACTTTTTGGCGCTTCCGCCCGGCGCGCACGCGGCCACTGCCGGATGTTGTTGCTGCTGACGGAACGGCTTTTGCGGCTGTGTTTCGAGTGTACTAGAATACAGGCCGAGCGGCGCAGCGCTCCCTAGCTGAAGTGCAACACAACAAAAAGTAGGCTGAGAGCGCTACGAGCGAACTAGATACTTAGGAGGCATGCGCTGCAGCGGGCAGGCGTCTGTCTCCCCAAGGCCGGTATAACATAAAACTATTCCAATCTGTTTTATGCCCATAGGGGCGAGGCGTGAGCCATTTTGACCTATCACGAAGGGCTGATGGCGGATTTGGAATAAAAAGTCGCAGTATCTCCCGAAAGGCGAAGCAACGATTGCGATAGCAAATTAGTAGACAGCTATAAGAAGCAAGGATAGTAGTTTTATCGGCCGTGTAAACTTGTAAACATCTCTTCACTCACTGAATTAACAAGCATGGTGTCGCGTTCACAAGCAAACATGAAACACATCTCACTCGATTACCGCAGAAACTCGCTGTAAAAATGCTGCAGTAAGCAAGTGCAGCAGCAGCAGCGAGCGAATTCACCTTTGTGCTGCCTTGCTTCAACGCTAAGCTGCGAAAAACAGTGCACACGTAGCTATCAGCACTCGCACTCTGTCCCTATCGCAGATCGCTTTCAAGATAGGGCCCACGCAGCCGCGCCATACGCAGCAGCCACCGGAGTAGAACGACTCCTCCCTCCCCTCCCCCGGGTGCCTTGCGTGCGATGAAAGACGGCTTGCTTCGTCCCCACTTTCCCCCCTCGCGCGCGCGAGATTGAGCCGCCATCTTCGGCTCACCGTCGTCAGCTCATCCTCATGCTTTCACATACAGTGTACGGCGCACGGCGACGATGTAATCGCTCGCGGGCTTTGTATGGAACATCACTGTGACGGCGACGCCAAAAATGCGCCTGGAGTGTCCATATATTTGCTATCGGATCAAAAACAGATTGCAATGGTTTTACATTATACCAGCCCAGGGTTGATTGTGGCTCTCTTCGTCTGCTGTGACATATGATGACCCAGAAATTATGTTACAGCGTCAATTGGACCGCATAATTTGAGAACATTTTCCGCTATCGTCATGAGCCTAGGCGCGGAAATATATAGTTTGATCGTTGGTGGAACTGATGTTTCCGGCTGCACAGCAACACATGCGCCGCGCCGCCGCTCGACCCGCTCTTCCATATTCTAATACACTATACAGTGAAAGCTCGATGATACGAATCTCACGGGGTCACGAAAAATATTCGTATTAGCCGAAATTCGTATCATCGAAACAATTAAAACTACAGTCGAATCTCGATAATTCAAACTCGAAGGGGCCCGAAAATTTGTTCTAATTAAAAGGACGTATTTTTGAAGTATTCGTGCACCATGGCACGATGCACGAACAGTACGAGTCATGAAATATCGCGGTGAGCAAGCGCATAGCAAGCGTGGGCCACGAAACTGCCCAGGCCGGCTAACGGTCGCTTCCCGATAACGGCAGAAAACAAAGCTTCAGGGAGCGGGCGGCGCTGGCGCACGGGTGCACGCGGAGACCGTCGAAGGTGAGGGAGGAGGGCGGCAGGGAAGCGGATTTGGCCGCGTCAACTCCGCCGCTTCTGTGGCTCCCCTCGCCCTCCATCCCTCCCTCCCTCTCAACTCCCTCGTAGCTTTCTCACCTTCGACTCCGTGCGCACATCTTCGTGCGCGCCCGCCGCCATGCTGGCGCCAGCTTATTTTAGCCGCTCCCTGAAGTTTCGTTTTCTGCCGTTATAGGGAAGCGAGCGTTTGCGGGCGTGGGCAGTTTCGTTGGCCCGACTGCGCCTCCGCCGCTGCTTCCCTCTGCACTGCTGCCGCAGCATGCAAGGTCAACATGTGACTAGAAAATAGAGGAAGCATAGAGGAGAAGGGTTCACTGCCATTTTATCCGCGTGGCTGAGACGTCGGCACTAGTGTGTGCTAGAATACGGTTGTCTAGAACACACTAGTCGGCACGTACGCGCTTGTTCCGGCGCGATGCAGAAACGGCGACCTTGCAGTTTGAGAGAGGGTGAAATTTCCGCCGCGGGTTCTTTCCCCCCCCCCCCCCCGTTCCTTCGCGCGCGGCATTGAGGGGTCTCTCCTGAGCTTTTGCTCTACGGCGGTGTCGGAGCAATGCCGGTCGGAGGCGCCGCCGCGTGATTTGGCGCGCTGCTAAGAGCATTGTCGGTGTGCGGTATGTTCGAAATAAGCGTGTTCGAATTAACGAGATTCGACTGTAGCTAAATTAAAGAGTCGGAGGTGAACTCACTCAGGCACATGTACGTAAAAAGCATTTATTTCTTGAAGAAAAAGCCTCTAATGTCCTTCTATCTCGGTAGACAATCCTATCTCGGTAGACATAGCTCGCTGCGACTAGGTAAAATGGCGCAAACACAAAGAACGCGGCCCGAAGCACAGCAGCCACTCCGTCCATGGGAGGCCGCCGAAAAGGAGGAAAAGTACAAAAGCGCCACCGCTTTAAACTCTTCGCGCCCAGTCGCGGAGTCCGCGCTATCTGGCACCGCGTCCGCGCCTCCGCACCACAAGAGAACGGGAGAAAGCGCGTGACTGCGCGCTGTTCTCTTTCGCGGCCGTCGGTGGGGCGGCGTTTATTCGTATCAACCGACGCAGCCTGAAAATCGATTCGTAACAACCGTTCTCTAGCACGTTGCAAAGTATTGGGGCTCGGCAGGGACCACAGAAAAATTCGTATCATCCGGAAATTCGTATTAGCCGTGATCGCATCATCGAGCTTTTACTGTAACTAGAAAGTGCGCTTCTGCTATGAGCTTCCTGTTGGTTTATTTTATGTTTCGTCGTGGTTTCGAAGTGCACTGCCATATTCCATTATTCCACCAAAATTCAGATTAGCCTGCTCCAAACTGCTTCAACATGAAATTTTAACTGCTCCAAATTGCTCCAAAATGAAATTTAGCCTGCTCCAAAATGCTATTTTGCCTGCTCCAAATGCTCCAAAACACATTTTGACCAGCTCCAGAAATTGCGGCAAAATGACTTTGGACAGTCCCACCCTGTAAAATCGACTATTTGCTTTGAGATATCAAAATTTCGTTATATTGAAATTTGACCATTTATGCTATTAAGTACAGTTGCTGATGTATTTTTCTCACACGGAAGGAGCTGCAAAATTTTCCGAATTATCGGGCAGTCAGAAAAAGCAAATTTGAATGAGAAAAACTTCATTTTGTTGAACTTGACAGTTGGCGATCTAAGATACGGTTTCATGGCGTGTCGACAATACATAGGGAAGCGAGCCACTCTTTCGCGTCCACTCCGCCCCCGTGGCCGATAGTGTCACCTGCAGTGGGTCGACACTAGTATCAGGAAAAGCACCGACAGCGGGGAGCAAATGCTTCGTCTGCCTCTTGCTTCAGTGCGCATCCAAAACTCGACATTACACAACCTCCAGTACTAAACACGTGGGAAAACAGTGCACATGATGCCACGCCATCTCGGCACGCCCACTTTTTTTCACACGCAGCAGATACCTCTAAAACAGGGCATATGCACTCAGCCGCACTGACAGCCATGCGCAGCTACGGCTGACTAGAAAATTAGACGAGCACCAACCTGCCCCCCTCCTCCACCCCTCTTCTCGTGTGGGATGACGGCGCTCATCAAGCCATCCTCTTTCGCAAGCTTTCACTCATACCCAAAGCGTACAACGTGGGGGGTGATAGGATCTTATCGCTCTTGGACTTTACACGGAACATGATGCTGCTCCGCTTCGGTAGTGGCTCTTGGTCGCGCGATTTGAGAGATGCGTTCACAAGCCGCCGCTTGTAAATCAACCATTTGACCATCTGCGTCCACGAAAGCTTCTATTTATTGTCTCGGTATTCATTCACGGCAGCAGTGAAATTTTGTATAAACAGGCTTTGTTATATTGAGGTTCTAAATACATGGTGTTCTGTGGACAAGAAGTTATAAAAAGTTCAAGACGTACTGGTGGAATGATGGAATGTGGCAGCGCACTTCAAAACAAGGATGTAACACAGAATGAACAACCACGAGTGCTGTGGTTGTTCATTCTGTGTTGCATCCTTGTTTCGAAGTGCACTGTCATATTTCATCATAAAAAGTTTGTTATATTGAAGTTTGTTATATCAAGGTTTAGCTGTATTAGCATTTTGGAGTATGATCAGCATTATTGAAGGTTTTCACAACTATCACAAGATGAGTTATTTCTTTTTTTACTTTAGCTGATAAGGCTGTTTTATAAAGGTACGACTTGAGCATAAAAAATTTGGCAAAGTGCAAGAATATTATGAATGGCTGGTGTTTAGTGCAAATGTATGATGCCTTCTGCCTTTTGAGCAATAGTGGCACTGCTGAAGGCATTGTCACTGGCAGGTTAGGTTAACCTTGTTTATCTTGCAGCAAACACTGATGCCGTTGAAGCACATTGTAATGAAGCAGCATTCTAAGCAGCAAACGTGTTTGATGTGGTGAATATTTTCATTAGACATGGCAGTTACGACGAACCATAAAGTACACATTCCACCAGTATGAAAGGGAAATCTTCATCTGTCTTAAAACAGTGATTCTTGAATCTTTGCGAGTCAGAACCTCACTTACTGCAATTCGTTATGTTTTTCTCTTGTTGAATCATTTCTGAAAGCTGCTTTCACACTCTTTTGTCCATTCCCACGGACAATCTTTTCTGAGGAGCTTGTAGAGCGGTTCTAAGGTCGTGGCTATTTGGGAAAGGAATCTAGCGTAAAAATTCACCAACCCTAGGAAAGCCTTCAATTTGGTGACACCAGTCAAGTTGAAGCCCTCAATATGGCTTCTACTTTATCTTCGTAGGATGCATGCCAACCGCGTTAATTTCGTGACCAAGATAGCGGACGCGGTTTTTAAGAAATTGACATTTATCAGCATTGGCACGTATCCCATGCTTCCGTGGTCTCTGCAGCACTTGTTCGGTGCGTCTCAGGCATTCGTGTTCGGTCTTTCCTGCTGAGAGAACATGATCGAGATAGCACAATGTGCCTCCAAGCCAGCCGATACTCGATACATTACTGACTGAAAAATGGCAGGTGTGCTCGCGACACCAAACGGTAAACGCGTGAAACGGAAAAGGCCAAGGTGTGTATTTATCGCTAGCAACTCTTGCGAAGGGTCATCCATTCGAAATTGCAAGTACGCTTTCGATAAATCTAGCACACTGAAACAAGTTCCCCCTGCCAACGACGCAAACACATTTTCAGGCAATGGTAGCGGATAGCGGGCAACCGTAATACAGGGGTTTAAAGACACATGGTAGTCACCACAGAGCCTGACGGCTTCTCCATCACTCCTCAGAACGGCTACGACAGGGGTTGCCTAATGGCTTTCACGCACTGGGTACAACACACCTGCCAATTCCAACTCCTTCAATTCTTTTTCAACTTTGTCTTTCAGGGCGTACGGTACTGGTCTGGCTTTACAGAATACAGGTTGTGCTCCCTGTTTCAAAACAATGGAGCCCACAAACCCCTTAATAGTGCCAATTGGGCCCCTGAACACATCCTTGTACAGCGGAATCTCAATGATACGAATCTCACGGGGTCACGAAAAATATCCTTATTAGCCGAAATTCGTATAATCGAAACACAATTAAAACTAGCTAAATTAAAGAGTCAGAGGTGAAATCACTCAGGAACACGCACGTAAAAAGCATTTACAGTATAGACCACTTGTAACGTAACGTTTATAGTGCAGGACTGGCTACAATGCGGCCTTTTCCGACTCCCGTTTACCCTCCCATAGAACTCTATGTAGTATACGCATACCGCTTACAGTGCAGCCACGTGAGACGAAATACCGGTCATAATGCGGCTTCCACGGGAAAATCTCGCCGACAAGGGCGGTAGCAAGCACGCTTCTGAACGAGGTGCGCCCACCGATGGGAGACCAAATCAACGAGGGATGCGGAGGAGGAGCATGAGACGTGGAGCACGAGTCAAAGCGCGATTAAACTGTCGCCGCGCGCCGTATGTGTGAGTAAAAGCCCCTGCGCGCCTTCACGGAGCGCGAACGCGACTTCATCGCGCGAAAGGCCGTGGGGGTATGGGAGGGGGGAGGGGGGGGCGACGGCTGTGCTGCGGCACCAAATGCGTATCTTGCAACCGGGCACAAGGGTAACTGAGTCGCGTCTTGTCCTGGTAGCATCTCCCTCGCATGGTTTTCCGCGGCTTCCATGGACGTGGCGATAACACACGCCTTGTCCCATGTTAGGACTTTGTCATCTTCAGCGGCCAAAAGCTTGCATCGAATAGCCTCGCTGCGCACACCCACAACAAGCTGGTCTCTGAGCGCCTCAGTTAAAAATGTTCCAAACAAGCAGTTCGTTGCCAACCGCTTCAATTCCACGATGAAGTCGTCAACTGCCTCCCGGGATCCCTGTGTGCGTTTATGGAAGTTGTAACGCTCCGTGACTATCGACTGCTTTGGCGCGTAATGGTTCAGAAGCGCCTGTTTTATCTCTTCTTTTCAGGAGCCTCCGGAAACATCAAGTTCCGCAATGTGGCGTACGCGCTGTCACCCACTATCGTGATAAGAACGTCCGTCTCGCTTTGTTCATCCAGCTTATTCACTCTCGCAAAAGCCTCGAACCGCTCGAAGTAGATAGCCATGTTATCTGTCGTGGTACAGAATTCTGTCAGGCGCCCGACGAACAGTTGGTGGCTAGAGGACGGTGGCAGATTGTCCATGATGTCTGCTGCTGCTTGCTGCTTGAATCAGGGCTGGCGGTTTATCCCATCTTCGTCGCCATTATTAAAGAGACGACAGTTGCGCAAGAGTATTATTGACGACGACTGGCCGGTACATACACATAATATCTTAAGACACGCCCCCCTGCTTGGGTAGGCTATTTATACTGTAATGGTGGCTCTGGAGTGTCCACAAGCGTGGCCCCCTGCTGGTTACAAGATACAACAGTCTCATCGTCCTATCTTGTTTTCTCTTTTTTTTTTTTTAAACAGTCACTGTCTTTGTCGGTGGAGACATCGAGGGTGTAGTCGGCGCTTACACAGCTTAAGTCGCCGCGACCGTGTCGCTGGTTAACATGTCAATGAATAAACACTGGACACGCGAAGCTATCCCGAATGGCATGCTGGAGTTCGCTTGCCCGACGTTTTGGGCGCGGTCGGTGCTAAATTAACTAGGCTTCGTTGGTTTCGGTTTCCAGGAGGTGTCGGCGACATGGCCGACCGCCATGCTGCGGCCATGGAGGAAGAAAAATATAGGAGGGAGCATTACGTCACGCGGCCCGCCTTGGCAAGCGAATGCTTTGTGTAGCCAGCAGTAGTGGCCCAACACATGACCTCTTGTGTCGAGATCACGGAGAATCCGAGATTTGCCGAGATGTTTGGTTACGGGCTAATTTTTGTTCGGTGCGCGCTCGGCCGGCAGCTGCACACATGCAGGAAGCGACAAGATTTTTCCTTGTTTTGTTTTGTTTTTTTCTTGTTATTGTTTATTTCAAGAGTTTCGAATGGGTATCGAAAAATAAAGGAACAGCCGGGAGTACTAAAAGCGACCGCGCGCTCTGACATTTCCTCCGTGCTAAGATGTTTTCATCACGTGTTGGGCCACCACAGTAAGCGACAATCGCATTGCGGTATGCTCCCTCCTATATTTTCCTTCCTCCATGGCTGCGGCGATGCCAGCGACGTATCAGCACCAAAATATTGCTATTTCCGCTCAACTCGGTGGTCAAATTACCACGCAGTCGTGCAGGCGAAGTCTAAATTATATAGAATGGCGTACCTTAAGGTGTCCGAAATTTCGGTCGTACTTGTGCTGTAAATTTATGGGCCAGTGATGGTGCCTCAAAGTAGTTCGAATAATCGAGCTTGTTTGAATTGCTGGCGTTGAAATAATCAGTCTTCTACTCTGGAGCGTGGATTAGGGCGCCACTTATAGCCCAAACAAAGCCAGCTTGCAAATTTTCAGTAGCCCAAATATAGCCAACTAGCCCAAGTCGACGTCAAAATTTTTTTCCTGTAGCCCAATTTGGCTATATATAGCCAAACCTGGCAACACTGCCGCTGAGGAGGCGAGCGCCATCTGGATGGGATTTTCGCATGTAACCTAAGCGAGCGCGCCGCTGTTGGTATGGTACAAATGCTGGAAAAGGGGTTTGTGTTTTAGTTTCCTCATAATAGAATTATGTTTTCTCGTACACTCAAATTACAATCCGATGCTACCATGTCTGTAGATTGTGGTTAAAGGGCCCCTAAACCACCCAGAGGTCGAAATTTAGTTGTGGTGTTGCAGTTGTGCACGAGTCGACAACGAACACGTAGCTGTGAGAATTTTTCGAAATGGTGCCGCAATAGCGGAGTTTGATGATCGAAAAACGGCCCTCGCTCGTTTCGCTCTTTCCTTTGCTACGGCTGGTCTCTCCTCCTCGCCGATTGCTGCTCCAAATGTCACGTGACATACGTCA
Source organism: Dermacentor silvarum (assembly GCF_013339745.2). NCBI lineage: Eukaryota > Metazoa > Arthropoda > Arachnida > Ixodida > Ixodidae > Dermacentor > Dermacentor silvarum. Next base: position 57,597 of record NW_023606281.1, read on the forward strand.
TCACCAACGCGCTTCTCAAAACACTGCCTACTTCCGGTTAAGGCGCGTCCACGCTAGCCATAGCGGCACATATGGGGACGACGATACAGCCTCCAGTCTGCCGCGCGAGAGGTGTCCAAAGTAGACGACAGTTCGGCCGGCGCCCCGCCAGCTGCACGATCAATGGGCCAATCGACGACCGCGAAGCTGCATGCCTCTGCCACCGGCAACAAAAACATCGGCTGCAGCTAGAGTGTACTAGACAATGGCCGAGTGGGCCGTACGGCGCTCTGCCGCTGAGGCGCCGCGTGTGGAAAAATAGTGCGAGGGCGCTGCGAGCGAACTGGATTGGGGCGGAGACGCGCTCCACGGCATATTCAACGTATTTTCGCTGCGGGTGCCGAGGCCGATTGCACATAGTACGCTCTTAAAATAGCACTTTATTTCAACTGCAAATTTATGTTTAAACCATTTTGCCAAAGATGTATATTTGAGGCATAAATTATACAACGCGACATCTTCAATTTTGCTGCCGTTGTCAAGCACGTCGTCTGCTAGCGAGCACGCGTTACTACGCGAACGCTGGCGGATGCCCAGTTTTTCTCTCAGAACCTCTGTGCAGTACATTTTTTAATGGTTTAGTTGCTTCGGTGCGCCCATGACTCTTGAGGGCCGGTTCCAAATGTAGTTTTAGCCAGGTGAACTGCTGTTTTTACCACTGTCCTCTAAAAGTAACTGGTATCTCCGCACCATGAATGCTACGTTAGAAAATTTTATTATTGATATAATTTTACACGTGCTTCTTGTTGGTGGATATTGATCAGGGCCAATGATCGAAGGAAACAATATTAGAGTGGGATAAACCAGATTTATTAACTGCGTGGTGCGATGAATGACCAATGTATTTCTAGGTAATTAAATCAAAGGGTACATAGACATATATATTTACGATATATATAGGTAAGGGATAAAATAACATATTCCAAATGCAATAATTGAAATGAAGTGAGAACTCGCGACTGGAATAAGCGCACGTGTTTGCAGTAACAAACACACTTATTAGTGAATACTGGAAATAAAACTCTCATTCACAGCAATAATATTCATAGCAGGCAAAACCATCACATATATATATATATATATATATATATATATATATATATATATAATCATATCATAAGAAGCCAACAAACATTAACACCAAGGACAACATAAGGGAAATTACTTGTACTTTACTAATTGAATTAAAGAAATGATAATTAATTGAAATCAAAATGGATGAAAAAACAACTGTCCGCAGGTGGGGAACGAACCCACGTCTTCGCATTACGCGTGCGATGCTCTCACCATTGAGCTACCGCGGAGCAATTTTCCCATCCACTTTCTTGGGTATTTCTGTGCGCGCGTGTGTGTGTGTGCGTGTGTGTGTGTGTGTGTGTGTGTGTGTGTCTGTCTGTCATTGATATACTGTACGACGTCGAATAGTCATTTCCGTTCGAATGTAATGCATGACAGCACTATTGAAATCTCAAAGGTGAGAGACCGCATGCAAGTGAGGACTGTTATTCCGAATGATTTTGCTGCCGGAGAGTCGTGCCTGTTGCGTAGAGAGGCAGTTCCTGAGAGAATTAACGGACGGGTGTTAACAAGTCCTGCTTAACAAGTTCCTAGCTCTCATTCAATATAAACGCCCCGTTTTGGGGCAGCCTGTAAATCTGCTAACTTGATTCAGACAAGGAAAACTTTGTTTTCCTTGTCTGAATCAAGTTATCAAGACAAGGAAACCCATTAAAACTGGGTGCCCCATGTGGTACGTACACTTATCTTCAACAAACGCAACAGATCTGCACATATCTCTGCGTGTATGTGAGACATGCTCTTCCTTTAATTGTTTCATTAGGGTCGTTATGATAGTGCACCGGATAACTGAATGCAGCCGTTTATAATATACAAGCTGCAGAGTTGAGCGGTCATACATTTGGTAACGGCATTACATTTATGCATGAAATATAGGATAAGCGTAACATGTTTTTCTCGGAAATCAGACTCTAGAATAATTTATGTTGTTTACACCCCCAGAAATAAGCCGAAGAACGCAGCCACCTGCTTTTTTCTTTTTTTAATATAAGCGAATTCTTCGGTTTTACGTGGTAAAACTACCATATGATTATGAGGTGCCCGGTTTAGTTTTTGCCACCTGGGGTTCTTAAAAGCGCACCTAAATAGAAGTACACGAGTCTTTTTCCATTTCGTTCCCATCGAATTCCGCGACCTGGACTGAACCCGCGAGCTCCAGAATTAGCAGCGCAAAGCCGTATCCACGATATAGGCACTGATTAGGCTACCGCGCAGGCTTTCTTTCTTTTTTTTTTTTTTTTTTCTTCTTTTTTGAAGTATCTACTGGAAAAAAAATTCCACGTACAGCTTACGGCCAAAGATTAGCATATAGAATGGCTAACTATAAAACCCTTTTCGGCGCTCGAGGTCCGACTGCAATAAATAACCCCGTACCAATTACTCCGCATTCTGTTACGCGAGAAAGGCGGAAACTTGAATGGAATGTTGCACTGCAGTTTACTCTATTTTTTAAATCTATATCTATGCTTCCCGTAAATCTAAGTACAAGGCGCCGGATGCGGCAGATATGCTTTACTTGTTTGAAGCGGCTAGCAGGAAGGTTACATATGTTGCTTCGTCTGTGTTTCGCAAGACCTACTGATAGAAAACTATATGCGTAACAATACACACGAGAGATACATGCTGCTTGGAGAACAAGGAAAGTATTTTTTCTCCAAAGTGGAATGAAAGCCAACACTGCGGCCGCAATGCATGCGCAATCATCGAGCAGCATTAGAAAATAATAAAAAAATGTCACAGTTTCGCCCTAAGGGCGAAGCAATGAATGCGATAGCAACACAGCAATGTCATACGAAGTAAGGTGAGCAGCTTTGGTAGCAATATGAATGGCAGTAAACGTGAGCTGATTAAGTAAGCAGGTGTGCTGCGGCGTAAGTAGACCGACATGAAGAGAGACTCGATGACCACGAGAAGGCGCGTGTGAAACGGTGGTGTTGATGAGAAGCGCTTCCCGTGGGCAGCACGTGCGAAGGGACACACCTGTAGCGCTGCACTGCCGATCCGGGCAGCATTGCATGTGTAGCGTGCGTTGGAAAATGTGGCCCGACTATTACTAACTGATTGAACAAGCGTGGTGTGAGCGCGCACAAACAAACACGAATAGATCACACTGAATGACTGCAGACAACGACTGTCAAAACGCAGGCAGCAAGCATACGCCACCGCAGCGGGCGAAGGTACGTGCGGTCTATCGCTTCAACGGAAACTGAGCGGCGAATGCACGGTGCATAAAGGTCAGAGCCATGTGGAGATAAGAGACGGTGCGGACGAGCAACGAACGCGGTTGTTGGCAGAGTAGAAGTGCCCCCCCCCCCCCCCCCCCCCCGCCGCTCCCACCGGCGCTGGCTTCCTGCTTCCTTGCTTGCGCGTGGGAGATTGAGTGCGTTCGCTCTCTAGGATAGCGCGCGTCCCCGCACACCTCCGCTCGGGCATACGGCGCGCGGCGACGATTTTATCTATGGGGAACCTGACGGCGACGGCAGAAATCCGGTTGAAGTGTCCATATAATTGCTATTGCAATAAAATAAATAAATAAGAGAAAGAAAAGGAATTTATTCTTAAGGCATATCTACATGCCATATGCAATTATGAACCCCATTTGATTGGTCTGAACACACATACCAGCGCGCGATGTTGTACGAATGACCCTGCCGAGCAGTATCGCCAGCAGTTTCCAACGGTGCGACCTTGATGCGGCCTAATCCACTTCGACCGCAGCGCCGCCCTAGTATTTTTCCACGTCAGGTGCCTCACTGCAAAGCATGCGCCGCCCCAGCCGCTCGTCCCACTCGACCTAATTTTAGTACACTCTAGCTGCAGCTGAGTGCACGGCTACCGACGGGAGACGACCGGCTCGGCTGTGCTCGCATCGTAGCCGACGGCGCCGCTAATATCAGCATATTTTTCTTGTTTGCGTACAATTATTGCGAAGAGCGATAACAACGATAATAAAATATTGCGGCTTGTGAGCGTCGGTAATTCATTTCGAAAAGCCGTCCGCTTTAGCTTTGAAGGGAAACGGAAAAGGCCTAGCAACGATATCGGCGCCGTCGAGCGATCAGCGGCGGTGAGGCTGCCGCACAAATGAGTCCCGGTCTCATCCTCTCTACGTACGGCAAGGAAATCTCGTCGCTCGCGAGCAAAACCGCTGTCGAACGGCGGCCCGCGAATGCCAAACGGTGTGCAGCGAGTTGGCGTGCCGGTAACGTGGACGTGAACTGGGCACTTCTCGGCTACCCGCTGTTGCTGCGGTGCCGGCGTTTGTTGCGCGCACGTCTGGAAAGGCCAACACTGTTGCACTCTGTTCGCGCAGCTAATGAGACCGCTAAGCATGACTGTGTTGGAACACGAGCGATTTGGCACTTGCGTTGCGAGCTGTAATTACCTATGCGCAAGCGCGCACAAGCGAGCAACACGGCGAGGACGAGCAGGGAGCGCACGTACCTGCTCGCAGACAAACCGGAAGTCGTAGGTTCTTGTTCGACCAACACATCGTTCGGACATCGTTTCCGCCGTTGACATCACCAGATTCCCCCTGCTGACATCATGACGACCGCTGGGGTTACCGGAAAAGCGAGGGGAGAAGGACGGCATTGTTTTTTTTTTTTTTTTTTTTTTTTGTGTGCGCGCCCGCGGCGCGTAGCGCGGCAGCGTTTGGCATCGTTGATCGTGACGGCATTCTGAACTCGATGCGCCTGTTTACTTGCAATGTTCAAAAAATATTTGAGGTGGTTTAGGGGCCCTTTAAGTCATACTTTACCATTTTTCTGATGGATTTTACTGTGAGAAATTCAGAAAAAAAAAGAGAAAAAACGTACTAACCAGGAAAATGTACGATTCAAAGTCGCAAAAAAAATTTGACAGGCTCAACTGTAGTTGACATCTACGTCATGCTAAGCGTTGTGCGAATCGTTCAAGCACGAGATGCTTGTCGTTTTTGCAGCTTCAGCAAGCTTACATTTGCACTTCTCAAATGCGGCCTGTGTCAAGCTCTTTCAAGCAGGGCATTTTGACGGGAAGTGTTGACGTCATAGAGTTTGTATACTGACTAGAAAAAAAGCTGGGTGAAAAAAGTGGGAACCCCATAGGCACCGCCAAGTTGCTATGACATATTTTTATAACACTAAAAATATTCAAAATATTATGCAAAAGCAAGCACTTACACGTATAGGTACGGACATTTGAAGTTAATTCCGTATATTTTTCGGAAAGATCGGATGGGTATTTAGAAAATTTTGATGTAAAATTTACGGTTTCTGAAAAGCTACGTATGCAGGTGCCTTAACTAGATGGCGCTACCATACCGACGGAGGTAGGGTGCCTCAACGTAAAAGTAGCGCCAACCACTTCCCTCCTCCTCCGTTCCACTGTCCCACTTGGCACGGCCAGCGCGATCTCGACAGCGGCGCCGTTCATGTCAACCCTGCCGTAGCACGCGATTGCTAACGCGCTGCCAGAGGAAATCCGCAGAAAACTCCGATTGCGCCCTGCGGAGCAGTTTTTAAGGCGAGATTTTGCTTCGTCAGTCAGTGTCTGGCCTTAATAATGCCTCTTCTTGTAACTGCAGCGCGCACACGAGAAACGAGGACAAAAAGGTGAAAGTGACAGACAGGCGCTGACTCGCAACTCAGTTTATTTTGGAGGGAAATTACATATATATAAACCCAGTCTGACTAAAGTGAGCATGTGCAAGAGCATGCGGAAAAAAATATTAATAAAAACATTATGAAAAAATGTAAACACAGAACTTTTACTTATCTTAACATCAGGTGGTGCTCAAAAAGGCAAATTCTTTATTAGTTAGGGTTATAGATGGTTCACTTACGCACATATCAGCACGCTTTTTGATATGGAATGCCTCAGTTATTTCACGTGTTAGTTTATCTCTATGAGTAAACAAAATCATGGTATCTGAATAGACAGGTTTGCAATGACAGCTTTTGCAATGATTGGCTAGGTGTAAGTGGTTATCTTTGTCAAGTGAATTTTGATGCTCTCTTAGACGAATATTAACACACCGGCCGGTCTGGCCTATGTAAACTTTACCGCAAGTTAGAGGCAACATGTATACTACACCAGCTTTGCATTGTACAAGCTTCGAATTTTCTTTTAAGGCGCAGATGCACTTATTCTTGTTAGTCTGATCAATTTTTTTAGACACCGCTTGACATATTCGTTGCAGCTTGTCAGGGGCGCTGAAAGCAACTTCAACACCAAACCTGCTGGCAACGTTTTTTAGTCCGTGGGAAAGGCGATGGACATAGGGCACGACAGCAATGCGTTTTCTCTGCGTGTCTTCTCTGCTTCTACTATTGCTACTTGCTACTATTGATGCAGGGTGCTTGTGTTAAGTCATAGGAAAACCATTGCATTGAATGTTGTTATGGTTGTGCTGTTAATTCACTCTTCATGCCTCCACTCCCCTTCTCCCACTTTTTTCTCTTCAGGGGTTTTTGCCTTCAAGCTGCCATTAAATTGTGCTGGATATGTGACGACGTAATAGATATTTCCAAAGGCAAGAGTATTTCTTGTTGTTGCTACAAGGAACTGCTGTCTTCTTGATTTGGCTGCACTTTATGCACCAGTTTTCAACAGTGCCATGCATAGTGCCACATGAGTTCACGTCATGCAAGTTAAGCCTGGCACCTGCACACCTAGAGGTGTGCTCAAATCAAGGAGAAAAGGGCAGTGGTGAAAAAGCTGTGCCGTCTGCTGTAACAAGTTAAACATTGTTCACGAATGCACCCAGAAATATGAAGAATCCTTCTTCTTTTTCTTCATTGCCCTAACTTTTGTTAGCATGGTGGTAACAAAGTGTTAGCCTAAGCGATTTGTTCGTCAGAAAATACTTACTGTTTTCTTTTGTCAAGCATCTGAAAAGAAATAGTAAAGTCTTTGGTTTGTTGCTCATGTACTCAAAACGTACAGTGAAATGGTGTGTTCTGACATTTACCGTATTTGCATGTAAATAATGCGGCCATGAATGTAACACAAGGGGGAACTTTCAGTCTCTCTGAAAAAAAAAAAATTTACAATTTTAATGAGAAGTGATGCCACAATTAAACAGGAAACGACACATCAAAACGGATGCCTGAAGGGCTTTATTCATCATAACTGCGAACTGCCATCGCAAAATACAGTGAAAGAACGAGTGCATGTAGAACTTACTCGTTATCAATGCTGACGTCATTGTCACTGTTAAGTGTAGTCCTCCATGCCACCTTACTTATTGGACAGGCAGCACTTCAGAAATGCCCATGACACAATCGAGCCCTGCAAAGCCTTTCACGTACTGTTCGTTGATCCACCGTGCAACTTGGAAGACCATTCACTTGACATGCCTATGCTACAGTGCCGATAGTCTTGCTCAAGGTTGCGCTTAATACACCATAACCGCATTGATGGAACACTAACAGTGTTCTAAATCAGGAGAAGAAAGACGACGATTAATGCACAGCGGCAACTCCCAAATCGCACACTCTTGCGCGAGGCGAAGTGCCAGCACTAGAGAAAATAAAAGGGGGAAAGTATTTGTAATACAGTCAAACCTCTATATAACGAAGTTGTACTTGCAGCTAAAAGCTTCGTTATATCGAGTTTTCATTAATTCAATAGAACTAAGATAGGGAAATAAAAATAGTTCGTTACATCGCGAATTTCATTAAATCGAGGTTTGTTATGTCGAGGTTTGATTGTATTCATGTCACAGACCCAAATATAATGCAAGGCATGTTTCGAGGCCAGAAATTTCTGGAAAGAACTCGCATTATATTCGTGCAAATACAATATAAAGTACTCTTAGTTAATGGCATTACAGCAACACCTCTGTCTGTTTGTTTGAAGTTTATTGTAATAAAATGCATGTACAGAAGTGGGTATGATATCGTGCAGAAGGAGGTCCCATAGTGAAAACACTGTAGGGGGACTTCCTATAATATGTTACATGAAATGTAAAACTGCTAAACAGCAAAAAGAATACTAATAACAAAAAACTTGCAATAAAATACGAGCAGTAACACAATTATGAATACAATTAAACAAGTACAATCAATTCAGTGATTAAACAATTCTAGTCAATAAAAAGTAGTCAGTATTCAGCATATAACGGTAAAGGTCAGGTTATTTCACTAGTCGAATTATATTATTGGTTACAAATAAAATCATGAAGCAAAGGTTTAAATGATGAAACAAAAACAGCAGTTTTAATATTATGAGGCGAAGAATTTCACAATTTAATTAAATCAAGAGAGTAAGAGAATGGTGGAATAGGGATGTACTAACTGTGTGCATAATTCTATTTTTTAGATGATTTTGATTATAGGATGCTTTTATTTGTATCTTCTAATCGGTCACAGTAAATGCTTACTTGCCCACACTATGACACTTAGTGAGCAGTTGCTATAAGTAGCAGTGTTGAATGTTCTCGTTTTAGAATTACTTTATATGCTCCCCTTGAGGAGCAGAGTTGCGCATCTGACTGAACGCGCTGCTTGCGCCCCTATTCGCCAAATCTCGTCACATGCACAAAAAGCATCCTTTTGAAAGAAAGCCACCTTCACGGCTGCGCCTACACCATAGAGTTTCTATGGCCTGCACTGCCGCCTGCTATGCCACCTGGCCTTCGCGGAATAAAGGAGCAGGCACACTCGGCAGCAGAGCTGTGCCGTATCCTGCATTCAAGAGGAGTGGCTTTTCTGCTTAACATGGATGCATCGGCAGGCAAGATGGCGGACTTATGCGCAACTCTGCTCCCGTAAGGAGCATATACAGTAACTCTATTCTTGTTGATAGTTCTAGAGAACCATGTTTTGTGTTATTTACATCTAAATGCTGCCTTAGAGCACTGCACAGGCTGTGATTCTCGGCCCGGGCCCGTCCTGGGCCCAGCACTTGTAAAAGTTTACCTGCCCGAGCTGAGCCCAGTGGCTCCAAGCGAGACCCGGGCCAGGCTCGAGCCCGAAAAACATGTCACCTATCCTACCCTGCCCGACCCCAAATCAGGCCCGACCAAGGCCTGAACATGCCGTTGAGAGCAAGATGTTTCAAATAGCAATAATACTTTGGCACATACTTCGCTAACAAGAAGTTAAATCTTCGGTAAATGATTTTATAAAAGATGCCTCACGGTGGAGAAAGATGACCAGACATACGGGGTACGAGGAGCGTTTATTCAGCTGCGGCGTACTGTACTTATTTTTCTGCAAATACAGCAGTGGGAATCAAGAGCATTTTGGAGCAGATTTTGTAGCAGGCAAAATGATTTGTAGCACCTGTCCTCACTTTAGTATTAGCAGGTTGCCATAGTAACAGAAACAGAGGTTGAAAGCAAAATTTATTGGCTTTGTTGCCAATGCAGTCAAACTTTGATATAATATAAAGAACCGCGATTTCCGTGAAACGCAATTCGTGATCGGTATTCACTGTAGTTCATGAAGATTTAATCATTTAATTCTGCCCAACAACGCTTCGCGCACACAGATGCATGGCACACGCACAGATGCATCTTAGATCATATATTTTCGCAGTTGTACCTGCACTCGGTAAGCAATTTTATTTTCAAAATATTGAAATTGTGCCGAGTGTTAATTTACGGGAGTGGTTCTCTGCAGGCACTTCTGTATGGTCAGAGAAATCTGGGGACTTTTTGCTGGGGAATCTTGCTTCTAAATTGGCCTTTGCCTAGATACTATGAAGAGTGATGTGCTTTGCTTCATTAAACTGCTGCTTAAACTTCCGCCCAAACGGGATCATAGCGGCTGTTACAGAGTTCATAATGGCTAAGCGTAAGTTTTTTGTCATCAGTGGTTAGCTGGTGTCACTGGGCACAAGTAACATAAGATTTGCCACTTCGCAGTGACAGGGCCGTTGGTGACGGGAACAGTATGTGCCACACAGGCACGTTCGTATGCACCGCCCGGCCAGCCATGAACAAGAACTGCAGTATAACCTCAAAATGAATGTTTTACAATAAAACGAATTCGCGATAGCAACATGTTACTATTTATTGGTCTGCGGCCTCAAAAGCAGTATCTACCTAAGACCCTCATTGACACCCTGCGCTTCATGCTGTGTCGCTTTGCTCCCATTGGCAGGAACCCTCTATGTCAGGCCTGATGGTGAAGTATAGGTAAATAACAACTACTGTAGAATTCAAAGAAATAAATTATATATGACAAAAACGAACAGTTTAACACACAATTGGAATTACGGACCTCCTATTGACGAGCGCAGTGCTGTGAATGCTTCGCCCTGACACACGAGCGGAGAGAGAGCTTATTCCGTACTACTTATCCGTGGTCACGTAGTGCAGCTCGGCTAGTAACAAACGGAGCAAAGTGCGTTCTCGTCCGTAGTACTGACGCAAAAACACATTTAGAAGCATTATCCCCGAGAAAAATGTCCCCAGATTTCTCTGATCCATACAGACGTCCCTGCAAAAAACCAATTCCCTAATTTACCATGTACCACAGGAGTGTAGCCCCAAAAGTGTAGCCCCCTCCCTCCCCCTCCAAATCTGGTTGTACAGCTAAAAGGTGGGCATCAGAGTATGTGGGCAGGAACGGCAGAACATGAAGAAACAAATTTTAAGCTATTTTTGGCATTCGTTTCAAAGAAGTTCGGTGACAATGACGCCACTAAGCTTCTCGATGCCTACCGACTGGGTGGTTATGGTTCGAGGTTAGGGAACATCCCCTGCCATGGAAACCGTAACTGCCACGTTCAAGCCAGAGATCTGGCCAATGGAATATATTGCAGCCCACGACTTGTTTAATGGCACTATATTCCTGCACATAGCAACACTGTTACGGCAGTCTCACGGAGCTCTCACAGCGTATACTGAATAAGACTAGCACATGCTTTTAATGTGGGCGTGCATGGAGGCAAGCTCTGCGTGCCCATACCACGTTGCATGACAACTGGGAGCCATGATAGAGCCCGGAGACAACATGTTTCTCTAGCGAATCTAAGTCATGAGACTCCGCGCAGACCTGTTTTTGTGAACAGCACCAGCTTTTACGAATGTTTCCCGCTTTGGAAGCCTGTCATCGCTCTTGTGACAATAAATAATAAATATAATTTTTATATTACATTTAATACTGCAACTATAAAATAACATTTAGAATATAAAGTAATAATCGATGCAAATAAAAGAACAGGAAAAAATAGTGAGATAGATGCTTTACTGGAACCTTTTTGCAGTCAGAGGGAAAAAAAATTAGCTGAATGAGTGGCTGATCTACTTTCTTCTAACCTGAGAGGGTATTCTGAAAGAGTCAACCTAGTGGAATGTTCATTTCGGCTGTCACCGATTGGCTCCAGCTGCATGAGCGAGAAGGAGACTGGCTGGCTCCTTCTTGCTCATGCTGCCGGAGCCAATCACGACAGCTAAAATGGACAGTCCACTAGGTGGACTCTTACAGGATACCCCCTGTTCCACACAAATCAAGCAGCAATAAGCAAAACAAATACAGTCTTCCAGATAAAATATCCAAAACAAATCTCGCAATGTTTGTGAACATATCACGAACAAGCCCAGCCCAACCTGAGCCCGGTGCCTTAAACTTGGGCCCAACACGAAGCATCAGGCCCAGGCCTGGCCTGAGCTCGCCACGAATGCTACTTTACCCGCTGAGCCAGGCCCAGGTTTTCGAGTAGGCCTGAACCTGTGCGGTGCTCTATGCTGCCTGTCTCCATGGTAATGGAACGTGCTTTCTTGCCCTGTAGTAAATAACTTCTTAATTTTCAGATTATTTTGCTTTCTGAGTTTAATACATGAAAGGACTAAACAACTTTTTATTTATGAGCTTCATATTTCGCATTCTCTGTGCAATTTTAAGCACTAAAATAATTTGTGGCCACTGTATTTTGTGGAATGGGATTGCTGAAGTGTGTTCATCACATATGCTAATTGTTCATAGAAGTAGTTTTTTGTAAATGCCATGCTCTTCACAAAAGCTCTTTACATTATACATTTCACAGGGACATTGTGCATTTTAATTTTGTGCCCTTTTTTTTTTCAGACAACAAAGAAGCTGTTTCTTGTGTTCTCGGAACCCTTTATGAAATGTTCGGAGTTGCGTTGAACGTGCTTCGTCAGGTGTGGTTGAAGGCTGCATTTTGTTCTGCTTTGCATTCCATTCCTGGTATTCTGATTTGAGAGGCCACTCTAGACTGTTCTGTAGTACTGTAGGGCTTATGACAAGTAGTCAATGGGTGGCCTGCCCATCATTAATGTGGTCTCGGTGCACACGTTTCACTTGCTGGAAGAGGTTTCTAAGCAGGTCTTGTGAAACATTCTTCAACAGCCACCTAATTACCAGGGCTAGGCAGTATCAAAAACACATGTATCTTAGATACTATCTTACGGTACTTTTTAGGTATCTGAATCATGATACATTTGGCAAGACGTGTATCAATATCAGTATATTAAGGTACAAGATACACCTGTGGAAAAAATCCACAAGGACGCACTAGGGTGTCTTGCTGAGGGTGGCAACTTTTTATTTATTTTATTTATAACATACTGCGGACCACAAATCGGTCCTTGCAGGAAGGGCACTCAAGCGTACAAGGCAATTAATTAAATTTAAGAAGTAAAAAAAAGGAACAAAGCCAGTGGTACAAAAATATGCAAATATAGAAATATAAATACAATACAATAAATAGAGATAAATATAGATAACAGAGAACTTATGAGCAACGCACTTCATTCGGAAAGCTTTAATACATCGCGGGTCGGGAGTTCCACTAAGACTCTGTTCTGGGGAAGAAAGAAAATTTTTATGTATTTGTCCTGGCGAAATGAGGGGTTATTGCATATGTGTGATCATGATGTGTACGCCTAGTGGACAAAGGGGTCACATATACTGCGAGATCTAAGGATAATTCATGATTAATTAGTTGCTTTAGTAAATTCAGGCAAAGCATCTGTCGTTGTGTCTCGAGGAGGGGAATGTCATTTCCCATCATTAGCTGTGTGGGAGAATACGTGCGCTTAAAGTTAGAAAAAATAAAATCAGCCTTTCTCTGAATTCTCTCCATGATTTTAATGTTATGTTTAGTGTATGGATCCCATGTAATGCAAGCGTACTCTAGTTTAGGTCTGATGAAAGTCAAATAACTTAATAATTTAATGCTGGCAGGGGAATTTCTCAGTTTGTGCTTTAAGAGGCAAAGTTTACGGACGGCAGAACAACAAATATTGCTAATATGTAAATTCTAGGAGAGGTTATTAGAAAACGTTACGCCTAGGTATTTAAAATTTTCCAACTTCCTATAACAGTGAAGTGGCCAGTGTGTATTCATATTTTAACGGGCTTTTCTTGAAAGTAAAACAAAGGCAGACTGCTTTCTCTTTGTTCAAAGCCATGCTCAACCTATCACACCATTCTTGTATATTGTGTAAGCTTAAATCAAGTTCGGTCTGGTCATGTACTGAAGATATTTCCCGAAATAAGATGCAGTCCGCAAACAATCTAATTTGTGTACCTGCTGTAACAACGGTGTCAATGTCATTTATGTAGAGTAGAAACAAAAATGGCCTCAGGACCCTACCCCGGGGTACACCAGATGTTACGGGAACATAGGTGGAGTTGTTACATTCAATTGAGACAAACTGTACGTGATCAGAAAGATAAGCTGCTATCCAAGAAACTCTAATGTTAGGAGGAATATTATATCTAAGTTCTTGAATCAGTTTATAATGAACTACTCTGACGAACTACTCTTACTAAAATCTAAAAAAAAGAGGGTCAATTTGACCGTTACTATCTAAGGTTTTGCGAATGTATAAATTACATTTAACAGTTGTGTGGTAGTTAAATACCCTTTTTAAAGCCATGCTGGCAATCTGTTAATATAGAATTTCTTTCTGAAATTTTTGTGATATGGTTGGCGATGGAGAGCAGCACTCATAATGGACACATTTGCCCCGGTGTCAATCAATGTGCACACAGGAACATTGTCAGCAAAAACGTCCATAAGATTCTGGTTCGTGGGTAAGGTCAAACAAGGATTTCGTGCCAATGTCGTCAATGCAGCTCCACCTCCAGAAGCTGCACTGTCTAGTTTTCAGGTAGGGTGTGTGGCGAATAGGTCGGAGAAGGAGCACGGCAGGACGGGGGCGAACCACATTGACGGTGGGTGGGGACAAGGTGAGCAGGCATAGCAGGGTCGTGTCAGAGGTGTCGTAGGGTCAGATGATGGGTCGGGCATAGAAGGAATGAATGAAAAGAACGAACTAGAGGGACGAGGGTGGTAGTCGGAAGAAAAGAGTGTCTGAGAAGTCCAGCGGCTGTGGCAGTGGCGAGCGATATGCCTAATGCGTCAGCAGTTAAAAAAACAGATCGGCTTGTCCTTCACGGTGCGCCATTCGGACGGGTTGCGCTGTTCATAAGAGGAGCGAGGTGGGAACGTGCGTGGAGAAAGAGGGTCCGAGCGCATGCAACGAATGGAGTGCAGGCTGACATTGGACAACTCTTGATAGGCGACAGCTTGTATCAAGGAGATTGTCGCTGGACACTGATCAGATGATGGGAATGAAGGGGCTGTTGGTTGTACTGCTTCGACCTCACGACGAATGATGCGGGTTAAGTTGTCACATCACTAAGGCTGGTGGAAGAGGTCGTCACAAGATGACATAGCAGCTGTGTTGGGATACTCAGCGGCTTTTACCATGCTCGAGACGGCGGCACTCCTTGAGGAACGTATCGTTGCTGGTGACGTTGGTAAACACCAGTAAATTGAAGGCGTCATCAGCAATGCCTTTGAGAACATCATTAACCTTATCGTCCTGTGACATGTTCGGGTCGGCCTTGGTACAAAGGGCCAAGACGTCGACAATGTACGGCACGTAGGACTCGGTCGATGTCTGTACACATGTGGGAAGGGCCTTCTTGGCATTGAGTTGGCGACCAAACGGATTGCCAAAAAGGTCGTGGAGCTGCTGTTTGACAAGATCCCAGCTCGAGATCTCTTCGTGAGTCTAGAACCATGCCTGTGGAGCGTCATCGAGGTAGAAAAGAATGTTCGCAGGCCTAATAGTCGGATCCCACCTGTGTCTGGTGCTGACACGCTCGTGCAAGTGGAGCCAGTCGTCAACGTCAGGACTGCCGACTCCGATGAAAACACCACTATCCCGAGAGGGAAATGGTGACGTAGTTTGGGGCTGCAGGCGTAGAGGCTTGTGTAGATGAAGCTGCCAGCGTAGATGCGCCACCAGCAGGAGCCGAAGTTGCATTGGCGGCATTGTGACCGCAGCGAAGCTCCATGGCAGGTACTAGGAACGTCCACCTCCACCAAATAATGTTACGTGTAGCTGATGCCCATAGCTATTTACAATTTATTTACACGGAAGCCAACGGAGGACGAGATGGCTGCTGGAACAAGCGCGACAAAGAAGAGGACGAAGCGCTCGTGCTTCGGACCACACGCAACAGCAGCTATACCCACGGAGTCGTTTCTCGGTTTATTCACCATAAACCCTTTTCCTATGGAATGGGAGGCTTGATTTCCTTCAATGGCGACGCTATATCAAGCGGGAACACGTCATCTTCCTCCTCTTCAGGTACGGCTGCTTCGTATCAATATGCTCAATTAATTTGCAGCATGACGAGGCGATAATTTTCTACCGACAAGGGATTGCCCTTTTTAAAAATTGGCACAACTTGAGCTGTCCTCCAGTCGTTGGGCACTTGAGCAGATAACAAAGAAGCTCTAAACAGTACAAAAAGAAATCTACCTATAACCTCGGCATAATGCTTAAGAAACACATTTGGGAGATCATCTGGGCCACACGATTTCTTTGGTTTCAAGTTTTAGAGCATTGACACAATATCATTGTATGAAATGATGTTGACTTCGTGTGGTTCAAAAACAGTACAGTCAGACAAGTTACCCACGTTTGACTTGGAAAAAAGTACCATGAAAGTAGTAAAAATGTTCAGCGATTTCATTCATGACTTGATACAGTAGAACCCCACTGTTACGTTCCCGGGTGCTGCGTTTTCCCGGCTGTTCCGTCGTTTTCGGCCAGTCCCGGCACAGCTCCCATAGAACACAATGCATTGGTAACCCCGCTGTTACGTCGCAACTGTGGGACCGTTCCCGCATCATACGTTGCGAACTGCTACCCCGCGCAGGCCCGAGCGGCCATTTTGACTTTTCGTGTCGCTTGGCTTGGTTGCTTGACGATGGCATTGGCCGCGCAAAGTGCCGGGGGCAACACTTGTTACGTATTTTCGGTTTCCGCCAGCAAAAGTATGGCCCTTGAGATCCGCATTTGCTATCTAAAGATGGTGTCTATGACGCGTTGCGGCCCTAAAATTGGTTTTGGCTCATAGATGTTCCGTATAAAGTCCAAGGGCGATAACGCCGTCGCCACGCGCCGTATGCTGTATGTGCGAGTGAAAGCGTGCGAAGGGAGCCGACGACCGCGTCTAAATCTCCCGCGCAAAAGAAAGAAAAGCAGGGAGGAAGCGCACCTTTATCCGTTGCGCTCGAGGCACCGGCGAGGGGGGAGGGATAGTGGGCAGCATTGTGCTCTGGTAGTGCGCAGCGGCACGCAGTCGCGCGGGCCGTATCTTGAAAGCGATCTGCGTGGGGGCAGAGTCTACGCAGTATAGGTGCGTCGGCGGCTCGTAGCTTTGTGCGTGCTGTGTGTTCTCGGCGCTCAGTTTGCATTGAAGCGATAGACAACAGCACGAAGGTCACTTCGCTCACTTCTGCAGCAGCGCCTAAATTCTTCACGCCAGCGTTTGACAGCGCGTGTCCGCGCTCATCGAGTGTGATGTGTTCATGTTTGCCTGTGGGCGCTGACACCATGCTTGTTAATTAGTTAATAAGCGAATGTTTATACGGACGATAAAACTACTGTTCTTACTTTGTATAGCTTATCGCAATCGATACTTCGGCTGTCGGGCGAAACTACTTTTTTTCACATGTAAGAATTAAAATAATATTGTGTGCAGTTCAACACTACTCCCATTTCTCAATTTTTCCTGTTTCCCGGCTCTTACGTTTTTTTTTTTTTAACGATCTTTTGAAAAACGCAACAGCGGGGTTCTACTGTAGTAGTTCCGTCGACCATTATTTCATATACAGGCCCCTTAGTGTCATTTAAGTACCCCAAAAATTTTTTACGTGAGTTTTTCATGAAATCAGGTAGTACTGTTTTAAAGTAGTAATCTTTAGAACTATGAACCGATGATGCCAATTTGCTTTTTTTTTATTTACCCTCAAGGCCAAAGGCATTACAGAGGGGAGTGGGGAAAATACCAACAAATACAAAAGCAAGATACAGTGAGTAATGATAAAATCTCGACCGGGTAAGGTGGGTCGTCACCGCAGGAATCAGGAGATGGTGGTGAAGGCGGGCATCGTGATGATGAAAATAGAAAATATTGTATTCACTTCATTGGTACATGGTTTTGACTCTATCCGAGTCTCGAGCGGTTCTAATTAACACTGGGGCCAGGACGGCCTTAAATAACCCCTCGTGGTCTTGTGGTAGCCGATGTCTCCTTCGGGGAACTTGTGGAAGTGTCAGCCCTCTCTCCGGTGGTCAAGTTGACGACCTCCTCTCCCTCGGGTCCTCCTTCTTGGTAGCTCGCCCTTTGCGTCTACTCAGGTCGTAGAGGTGAGACGCTTTCTCGGGGATGAAGGGGATTATCTCGTCACGGGAAAAGCGCTCGGGCTTGCGTCTCACATTTGAGAGGTACAGTTTCCAGGAAGATCATAACCTGCCGATGTCTCCTTCGGGGAACTTGTGGAAGTGTCAGTCCTCTGTCGGGTGGTCAAGTTGACGACCTCCTCCCCCTCGGGTCCTCTTCTTTGGTAGCTCGCCCTTTGCGTCTACTCAGGTCGTAGAGGTGTGACGCTTTCTCGGGGATAAAAGAGGATTATCTCATCACGGGAAAGGCGCTCGGCTTGTTTCCCACATTTGAGAGGTGCAGTTTCCAGGAAGATCATAACCGCCTCTTGGGGATGAAGGTAATTGCCCCGACACGGGAACGTGCGCGGGTTTGGTTTCCCACAACTGAGATGCAGAGTTCCAAGCCGATCATAACAGTAATAATAAAAATTTCGAACAGGCAAGTACTTAAGTAATGGTTGTTAGTGCTTCGCGAAAACGTTGGTTATCAATGATTGATACAATGTCAGCAGGAAGGTGGTTCCACTCGATTGCTGTGCACGGAAGGAAGGACTCGAAAAATGATCAATGACCTTGTAGCGATGATCAATGCGATGGGACATATATTGCGGTGATAGAATAAGTATGTTGTGAAGAAGAAGGTGTGAAGAAAGTCTACGACGGGCTGCTAGAGACAGAAGCGAGAGGCTGGCTTTCATGGCTGTTATGCTAGCAGTGCGATTGTAGTTGGAGAGAATGAAACAAGTCGAGTTATTCTGAACAAGTTCCAGGGCAGTGATTAATTTTACATGCATAGGATCCCATACAGAAGCAGCACATTCAAGCTTTGGTCGTATTAAAGTTTTGTAAAGTATTAGTTTAACTGAAGAAGGAACGGTGAAAAAGTTGCGACGTAAGTATCCTAGCATACGGTTAGCGTTGTTAATAATGTATTCTGTGTGCACTGTCCAATTTAAATTACATGATACATGAACACCTAGGTATTTGTAAGATGATACGTATTCTAATGGAACACTGTTCA
Organism: Dermacentor silvarum; assembly: GCF_013339745.2. Classification (NCBI taxonomy): domain Eukaryota; kingdom Metazoa; phylum Arthropoda; class Arachnida; order Ixodida; family Ixodidae; genus Dermacentor; species Dermacentor silvarum. Next base: position 76,385 of record NW_023606281.1, read on the forward strand.
AAAGATAAATAGGAGGAGTGTTAGTCTTTTTATTGCACTGATAAGTTGTGGCAGTGCTCGCTTTTTTTTGTTCCTTTTTAGTTGGCACTTTAGTTGCAAAATGTTACGTGTCACCCACGGTGTTTGTTTGCCGACTTTCTTTATTTTGTTAGGCACAAATGTACTTATACAGGGACGACACATTTTGAGAAACATTGCCCAGATTGTGAATACGTCATTCTCACCATCACCGAAATCACTGAGGCACGCTTCCATGTATTCTATTACATTTGAATCATCAGCTCTAGAATAGTCTTTGAAGCAATGTTTTTTAGTGCTTTCAGTGATGACAGGCTGATCATAGGCAAGGAGGCAGTTACAAGCTTGTGATCAGACACACCTTCATCAACTGAAACGACGTATTCAGAAAAGCCGCGATTCACAAAAACCTGATCAAGTACAGTACTCGAAGAACCTTGTACACGAGTAGGTTCCATAACTACTTTAATCTTGAATTAAATGATGCTCTAGCATAACGTCGAAAATAACATTGGTGTTTTGGTCAACCTTGGAGCCTACCTGAAGTCGTTCCCAGTTAATGCTAGGCAGATTAAAATCACCAACAAGAAAAACTTTCTTATGCTGAAAAGGAGACGTATTCTTTTAGCTTGATCGTGTAATCGGGTAAGCAATCTGGGGGTCTCTAACATGCAAACAATACAAACAAATGCCCCAGCATGGCATCTTAATGCATAGGCACTCGATGTCAGGATTTTCATCAATAAGCGTTGCTTCTATCAGGTGCTTTATAAGAACAGCTACACCTCCGCCCCTATGCGCTCTGTCCCTACAAAAACTTTTATAACAGGGTGGAAAAACTAGGTTATTTATTACCCGATTATGTAACCAGGGGCGCGATCTTGTACGCGTTCCAAGATGGAACGGAGGCATTCCGTTCCATTTTGGAACGCGTACAAGATCAAGCCACAGGTCTCTGTAAAGACAGTAACGAAGGCCACAGTGAAGAGGAGTTATAGTGAGCGTCAGGTAGCGGTCGACACCGCTTTATGTAAAGAGTGCCATTGCATCTCCTGCCATTCATAAAGCTAAATGAGCTAAAGTGTCACTGAACTAATCCAATCCAGTGCACTTTCGCGCATGTTCGCGGTCAGCCATTCAGAAACTCTATGCAGCATATTCACAGGTCGTGCATAGTTTAAAATGAAGTTCTGCTGGGTCTAGTAATGTGCGCTCTGCCCATTACGCGTTTTTGGCATGTCCCACATTTGTACTTCGTACCGGTGGTGTGGCCTTGGTGGGAGAGGTGTTCCTCAAACGGCGACATGCACTTCGCGTGTTCGGCACGGTGGATGTGTCATGGTGCACTCGGCAAACTGAAACTTACCCCCTTGCATGTTATTAGCTGCTTTGCTGTGTGACATTTATCTGTGTGTGCTCCTAATGCAGTTAATTTGTAGCCGTTTTACTAGCTAGACGTCTTTAGGCATAAAATAAGATTGCTCAAATTGCCATTCTGCATGCCCCGTTACTATATTGCCATGGTATTTTTGCGCCTTATTTTGTTTTACTGCTGGGCACGCCCGGCATTTTTGTTTTTTCTTTTTTTCGAGCTAGCTGGTTGGCTCAGTGTGGTCGCGTACATGCATTATCTTTCTCGAGAATATTCACAATGATGTATGCCGGTACTCTGAAACCATATTTGATGCACAGGAATAGTGTCCGACCGATAATCAATCAGAATCGCCATTGATGACTACTACAAAGTATGCTCCAAATCATAATTTTTTGTGCGACAAAATCTGCACCAAAACGCCACTGCGGGTGGTGGCATATGTCACCGAGCTCCATGTCTAAGTTGTTAAAATACCTTCATACCCTAAGCTACATTTACTGTCATTTTCTGACACCTAGAAATTAAAAGTGTATAATGCGATATATTGTTTACAAACATGTTTATGTTCATAGAAAAGATGTAATCTATTCAGTGCATAATATGCAGATTACACACTGAAGCCCAATGTGCAACAAAACTGTACAGACGAACACGTAGCAAAATAAGATGCTGACACACTTTATGATTGGACTGCAAAGCAGTATATTGTACCAGGGGCAGTATTCTTCGGTGATCACTTTCAGAGATTGCTTGACTTTTGTGAGATTTTGTGAAACTCGGCACTGGAGACGTCGAAATGTACAGTCGATGGCGCTCTTGGCACTACGCCAGAAACATTTCCGGTTGTATACATAGATGCATTTGGTGCTGAGTCACACGAAATCTCATGAAAGCGAAACTATCTCCAAAAGTGATTGCCCAAGTGTACCATCCCAATTGTAAAGGCAGCATGAAAAAATTCATCCTGCAGTGTACCTACATTGTCTGATGCATGTAGACTGTTGCAGAATGGCGATATAGTACTTTGTTAGAATGGTTAAAAAATTCTTACGTGTTAGAAGAGAAATTTAAAAGAAAGGATGTCTGTTGGCGAGAGATAATTATAGGAATTTGCAAGTAAACACCTGTGTAGCGGTCCGGGTAGAATAACTAACTACCAGACATAACTTCGGTAAGACGGGTGTTGTCCGCCATTTAATATTATTTTCCGCCCACCCCTCTTCTTCCTCTTCTCCCTTCTCTTCTTCCTCTTCTTTTCACATTCCAGAAGTAGTCCGCTTCACCCTCCCCAGCTTCTTTTGTTTACACCTCCTGGTGTAATATTTGAACACATTCCCGATTGAGGCGCACTCTGTTTGGCCGGTGGCTCCCAGGTACCAAATAGTCTTCAATACACCGTGCTGCGATGCAGTTTTAACCACGGGGAAGGGTCCGTAAAACGTAGCATTGTTACTTCCAATTCCTTTCCTGACAAGGACGTGGTCTTCCAATTCTATATCTGGTATGTCGCTGTTCTGCCTCTTGTCGAAGTTCCTCTTCATGCGCTGTCTGTAGGCGTCTTCTTGTTTCTCGCTTTTCTTGACTTCACTAAGTGTAAGCTTCTCCAGGATGCCGAGTTCGCAATCCGCAGGAAGAGTAGGCACAATTCCAGAAGTGGCAAAGAGAGGACTGCATCCTAAACCACTCGTATAAGAACGGTTGTGGTGTCTTGTAGCAGCCTCCAGGCAGCATTTCCAGCCACCTCGGAATTTTGGGTACATCTTCATGAATTGCTTGATGTCCCTTATAGCACGTTCAGCAAGGCCGTTTGCTGCAGGATGGTAGGGTGAGCAAAATTTTACTGTTATCCCATGATCTCGTGTCCAGTTGGCTAACTTTTTGCTCCGAAAGGCCGGGCCATTGTCACACACCATCGTCTTTGTATTTTGGAAGCATTGAGCTTGAAGAAGAGCAATGACACTGTTGGCGTGTTCTTTTCCTGCCTTTGCAGTGATCATTCTTGTGCATTCGTCGATACTGAGTAAAAACGCTTGAGTTTTCTTTGTGCCTTCTCCCTTCTTTTTAAGTTCCGCGAAGTCTAAGTGAATGACTTCAAATGGGATGCGTGAATGCTTTGGGGTTATCATCACATCTGTCGCCTGCTTGAATTTCACTTTGTTGACTTGACATAGGTGGCACGTGCGAATGTAATTTTTGATGTCGTCCTTCATACTTGGCCAAGTAAACCTTTTCAGCAGTTTGTTGTAAGTGCGCCAGAAGCTGTCATGTCCCCCCGACTCTGGACTGTCATGGTATAGTTGAAGTATCTTGTGAACCATTGTCGATGGCACGTGATATCTTCCGTCCACAAACTTCATTTCCTCAGTGCCTTCCCACAACTTTACGTGATTTATTTCTTGTGGATGTTCGCTTGTCTTGTGGACAAGTAATCTAGACATAGCGTCCGCATCTGTCAGTAGTGGGCCAGGCCGATGTGATACGTCAAAGTCGAACTGTTGTAAGTAATTAACCCATCTCGCCATTCGACCCTTTGGTTGTGCCATGCGTAGGAGATGAGTCAAAGCTTGATGATCGGTAAAAATAGTGAATTTTGCGCCTTTTAGATAGGTTCTAAAATATTGTAGAGCTTTTAAAACTGCCAGCGCTTCTTTTTCTGTGGTAGTATAATTGACTTCAGCAGGCTTCAATGTATAGCTGTAATATCCAACCACGTAGTGCTTTTGATGATCAAATTGTCATGGTGGCTTCTGATATAGAACTGTGCCCATTGCGTAGTGCGACGCATCAGTATTGAGCACGAAAGGCAACGAGAAGTCTGGTATGCGTAGGATGGGATCTGACGATATCAGTTCGACACGTTCACCATAGGCCCTTTGACACTCCAGATCCCATTGGAAAGGCACGTCCTTTTGCATCAAACGTGTAAGACACCTGGTCTTGACCACATAGTCTTTGATGAAGGACCTGAAATGACCAGCAAGGCCTAGAAACACGCAGAGAGAGTGGACATCGTATGGTTTCACCAACTTTGAAATTCTCTCAACGGAGTTTTAGTAGACCCGTCGAGCACCCTGCCGAGGAACGCTACTTTCTCTTGAAAAAATGCGCTTTTCTTGAAGTTGACTTTAAGGTGGGCGTCGCTGAGGGCACTCAGGACTTGAGAGAGGTGATTCTGGTGTTCTTATTTAGTCTTCAAAAAAAACGATGATGTCATCTATGTAGACATTACAAAAAATACCTAGGTGTGGTTTCAATATGTCATTCATAATCTTTTGAAACCAAGCCGGAGAGGTCTTCCAACCGAACGGCAGGCGATTATACTCAAATAAGTCAAAAGGCGTAACAAATGCGGTGTACTTCTTTGTGTCCTCAGTAAGCGGAATTTGCCAAAAACCTCACAAAGATTGATACGAGAAAACCAGCGACATCCACCTGTTTCGTCAATAATGGTATCTATGTTTGGCATTGGGAAAGGTATAAGTTCCGTTTGCTGGTTAAGGGCTCTATAATCAGTGCAAAGACGGAAGGTGCCATCTTCTTTGGGTGCAATTGTTATAGTTGAGGTAAACGGTGAGACGGAAGGTCGAATAATATTAGCCTCTAACATTGCTTGCAATTCCTTTTTAAGCCATATCTTCTTTTCTCTTGACATGTTGTATGGAGCTTTTCGTACCACCTTTTTATCAGCAATTTCAAATGGAACCGCATGTGACTTCATCGCTGGCGGGTAGTTTCCCACACAAACGAGCTCAGGATACATAGCTCTTATGTCTTCATCGCACTGAATTACTCATAGTGGTGCAGGTACCTCAGCATTTTCCTTCACTGTTGAGTCTTCTTCAACGAGCACTTTGTCGTCCCAATAAAGATTAATCTTGAGTTTCTTCATGTCAGGGCGAGACAGCAGAAAGTCATATGTAACATCTAGGATTGCTAACACTTGGCTGGTGACTAAATGTCCTTGAAATTCAATTACTACGGACGCCCACTCGTTGTGTAAGCTCACCGAACCATTGTATCCTTGTACACGAAGAGCTTTGCCAGGGTGAAAACGACTGATATCCAATCGATTCTTGTTAATAATTGATACTGAAGCTCCACTGTCTACCAAGGCTTTCATTTCGACACCATCTATCTTGACCAGTACCTGTAGTAAACTTGACGACACTACATACACTGTCTCATGGTGATCGTTACGGTGGTGCCGATGACTTTCACCGATTTTTGCTTGTAGTTGGTAGGGTGCTTGATCCTGTGCACTGATAGAACGGTGTTCGACGCTATTCCAGGCATTATCAGCAGATTGGCCCGAACTGTGCATGTAGTTACGTGCATAGCTGTTCGAGGATAGGCACTCCTTATGGGGACTCAACTTATTCACATCCAGTTGTCTCCTCCACACTGAGCCTTCCTGTTCCAGTTCTGTTCCAGGTAACAGATTCTGGAGGCACTGCAAAAGCTCGTCTAGGGTCCTTTGGGCTCTCATCTGAACTTCATTTCGAATGTCCAAACAGAGACCCTGCATCACTAAGGCAAGAACTGCCGTTGAGGCGAGCCTAGGTTCAGCGGCATGCAGCAAACGACGCTTCTCAAGGACATACTCTAGAGGAGATCCTGATGCGTACTGGTAACCTAGAGCAACATCCCATCTTTTTACAGCACTGATTTCGAAAGCAGCCGGGAAACTCACTTTCCATTTCTCCCAACAAGGTGCTGCCTTGTCAAGAAGCTGCAAATCATACCATTTCCTGGCGGTGGCATGAAGATAACGTCGCACGTTTTAAATTTTTTCAACATCAGAAGTCCACTTATTCTTTTCCGATGCGTACTCATAAAAGGATAGCCATTGGTGAGGGCTTTGGTGGTTGCCTTCAAAAATGTCCGGCACCACAAGCTTTTGCACTGGTTTGTCTAAGCTGAGTGACTCAACTAGTTTTCATTAGTTGACCGTGTTGCGTCATTTGTCGCTGCTTCTCTTCAATAATTTTCATTACAATTCTCACCTTCTCCGCAGTGGTTCCTTGCGTTAAGCGTCCACGTCGCATTGGCTCGAGGATCAGTTGTTCCAGTGCCGGTAGTGACAGATTCACCTTCACCGATTCCATTTGAAGAAGTTGCTCGTGTCCTATGGAGGCTTCTTTCATAACCGCGTCGATGAGGTCTGCTGAACTAACATGACGTGGAAGGTCAGTTTGAAGACAACATGCTGCGGCGACGTCTGGTCGATGCAGAACGTAACCCACATGTTCGTCGTCGACTGCGCCAAAATATGTAGCGGTCCGGGTAGAATAACTGCCAGACATAACTTCGGTAAAACGGGTGTTGTCCGCCTTTTAATATTATTCTCCGCCCACCCCTCTTCTTCCTCTTCTCCCTTCTCTTCTTCGTCTTCTTTTCACATTCCAGAAGTAGCCCGCTTCAACCTGTAAACTTGCAGCGGCCCCTACAGTGGAGCTATGGTAAGGTCGTATCTTAACTTGCAGACTTGTACGTAACAAATTAAACATAATTAATTATTGTAATCAATTGCATTTGCTGGTAGTATTGTAACTGATATAAAAAATTTTTTACTCGGTACCGCTCACTGTGAATAAATTACTTTTTTTTTCTGTAGCCACTTACAATGTAACCATGCAGTTGCTTTAACAAGACAAGCTGTGGCAGGTGAAGCAGGTTTGAGTGCTTAAAATGGGCGGGAACTACAGTAAAATGTTCACAATCATGCCGCACAGCAACCTTGCGGATGCGTATGTTCAGACAGGCAAACTTGGTGCTCAGTGTTTGTGCGCAGGAAAGCCAGCCTTGACCAGTTGTTTCCCCGGCCCTAGTAGACTGTCTTCCACCCTGTGCTAACATTTTTTTAGGGCATTGCCAAAACAAGGCGAAATAACAGTGCGTTTCACCAATTTATAATGGGGGGATCTGAAAGGAAGCACAAGTTGTTTGACCCTCGACTGATACCCCCAGCAGGTAGGCTGGGTGGAAAAATGCAGCCCTAAGTGTAAAAATCTGATGAAGCCTGCATCAGGAACATTGATGATGATAAAGCCTTATTAGGAACTTTGTGCGTTAATCTAAAGGATCAAGGCACTCGGAAAACATTGCCATTGTCTTTAAAGCAAGTGAATTAAAATCCGAGGCGTCAGTGTTTAAAACACCTAAGAAGTCGGCAAACCTAAAAATCGTGACAATTTCCACGTTGTTGTTCCATCCATTAATAATCTTTTCTGGTTAGTCAAATATAAACTGCTTAAACAAGGCGCTATGTACGAGCTGATATTAACACCTTTTGTGTTACTATATTGTCATCCCACGTCACATCGGACAAGTTCAGATAAAACGATAAAAGTTCTAAAAACCGATCGCAGGACAGACCCGATTCATTCTGAAAACAAACTGCTCCAAGTTCATGAATGCTTGCACTGACAATTTCATCAGGTCATTTTCGGGTATTGAATAAAACAAATCTTTGATGTGGGCTAAGAAGGCAGCAAGCTTACTGTTAATCATTTTATCTGAACTCGATTTTTGCAACATGAGATAGCAATATTGTAACAAAAAAAAAGAATGGTGTTTGTATCAGCTCATGCAAAGCTCCTGGTTTAAGCGATCGAAACGTCACTGTAATCTATTATGGTTTAATGATGTAATTCTAATCGATTACTTTTTTTTTTCTGTAACGTATAAAAGTCTGATCTTAAGATAAAAATTGCAAGTACACATTGAGCATATTGGCTATGGTTAATATGCTAGTAATTTGTATCTGTATTCTAAATACTTGTTGCCTGAATATCTTGTCTGTATCATGATACAATTGCAAATTATCTTTGCCCAACCCTGCTGTATACTACATATTGCAAAGCTTTCATACCAAAATGCTTTGTGATCAGATTGAAAAATGAAACAGTAAGGCATCACTTTGCTCATTAGAGCTGATTTCTTGGTTTCTGTTTAATTTTCATTTTGGCTCAAATGAAACATACATAATAAGCAAACTACCTCTGCATCAGAAATATTGGCCCTGATATTGTACTTCACTGAAACTTCACATTTTCTTACAAAGTAATTAATTCTTTCCACTTCTTTATGATACAGGCAATAGAGGAAGATGAAGCTCTGGCATGGGATATGCAGCATATGCCTGTTCGCAATGGCTTCAACCGACCTGGTACTTGCGCTTGGTCTGAACAAGAGAGGGCATTGCTCAGCCCAGGTACTTGCTGTTGTGTGCATGTTCTTTCGAGCCAAGCAGTTGTCAACAACTTGCAGTGTTCCCCCTGCAGTGACAGCATTTATTTTTTGTGATGTGCAATCCTGTTTTACTTTCTGTGTTGATAGAGGCTTTGAAACAGTTGAGATGGCTTGAGAGAAGCTGAACAAAGTGTTGGGGGATGCATTCATTTTCTTTTACTCATTCTTTTTATGCTATATCTTAACAGAAATAGTAGGTCTGTGCAATTTTGTCTGCTAAAATATGGGTAGTGTACTGATCTATCTTCCTGGACAGTTTTTGTGGTGCGACAGTTTGCAGGTGCACTCGTTTGTTTTGAGGTTTTTCGAAAAGGCTAGAGAGGGTGCCATTAGAAGACTGCGTGAAATTTCCTTTTTGCCAGAGGATTAATTTTGTAAATAGCTAATTGCAGCATTCATGAAAGGAAAGTAGCAAGTGCAGAGTGCTAAAGTAAGTAGACACAAGATTGGCGACGATTATCGTTGTGGAACAAGATAAGCCTGAACAGTTGTAACATTTTCTTTACAGTAATTGGTCCTCATGCTGGGACTTGCATGCTAAGCTCTGCTTAGAACATATGTGCATGAGATGGATTTGTGGATGGCAAATGTTATCTGTAGCTTCTTTCTCATCCCCAAGCAAACACACTTTTGTTGCAATAGCATATGGGAATTTAAGTTGCTACTTGACTGATGAAATGAAAGTGTATGTCTGGGCTAGCTGGCAAAACATTGCCGAATTGTAGTGCATGGCAAACACATCTCAGTCTATGCTTGTCTGTAGTGGATGTGCCGAGACCTTGGGGCCCCGCATAGCTTTTTCCTCCCCTAAGTTCCTCTTTCTCTCTGGCATCTGGGTCCTTGCAAGGGACTCAGGTGCATGTTCTTGTTCCCGAGGCCGTGCTGCGGGGACATCCGCCTCCCTGTGGCAATTTCCCTTTCGGCACTACTATGGCCGCACCACCACCAAAGCCTGTCGTGCTGCCACTGCAGTGTCGCAGGGGCAGCACTGGTTTTCAACTAAGTCTGTGTCTACTGCCTTTTGTTTTTAACATTGTGCTCTACAGTTCAATCATTCCTATTTGGTTACAGCGGAATCTCGTCGATACGAACTTCACAGGAACTGGAACATAAAGCGTATCATCCAAAAATCGTATTATCTAACGTATTATCCAACCAAATTGTATTATAGGGAAACAAAAAAGAAACATTATCCTAAAAAACGTATGCAGAGTCGTATCAATGAGGTTCAACTGTATTTAGGTTAGCCCAGTGCCCTTGTAGGATTATGGTCTGCATTGTTCTGCCTGCCAGTGGCAGGCCATTTGACAGGATACTCTTTTCCTGTTCACCTTCCCTGATGCTTAAATTGGCAAGTATGCTCAGATGTTTTACCTACACACAATATTAAAACTCTGTATTAATCTCTCTTAGGTGTTTCACACTGTAAAGAACATTAAGGTGCTAATTGAAGCCAAATTTCACTAAATAAGACTAGTTCATTGTTGACATTTAAAAGAAGTTAACATGGCAACCTTTGTAGACTTTTTTGCAACACTTATCAAAATTAAACAAGTTTACACTGACATCACACCAAGTGTAACTTTTTTCCCACACCTTTTAATGACATTAAAGCAATGTTAAAAGCCACAGAAAAAAGGGTCCACAGCTCTGGGAATAGAGTGAAATTTGTAATTTCAACAGGTAGTGTCACAAATTGAGAGTGGGAAGTGGGCCTTCAGTTGCAATTTTCTCTGGTTCTCTGAGAGGTAATCTCTGTTGACGAAATACTGAGTTCCAAAATAGTAGTATACCAGTGTAGCTGAATCTTTTTGTTCTTGCTTGCCTTTTCCTGTTCTATTCAAAACTGAAGTATCTTTGTTACGCCTGCATTTTTTGCTGTCTGATTTGTCAGAGTCAGCCTGTATTACCCAGAAGGCTCTATCAGTACTTCTACATAAGTGGCAGGGCTTTTATTTCACCCAATTTCATACAGCCGCTGCCTAACATTAGTTGAACCAAGCTCAGCTTTGCAGCTCCCTATGCTGGCCAGTGCAGCCAGAAAGTGTGAGCAATGGTTGCATAAACTTGGAACTCCTAATTGAGTAGATGTTCCACTGTGACGTGTCCTGTGTAGCAGCTGAGACTCGCAACTGACGACCTACCTATTCAAATACATGTAAATGGCAGAATTGCTCTAATTAGTCGAGCACTGAAACTATTTGATTTCCCCACCCCAAAATGAAAAAAGACAAAAAAACATGTGACATTAAGCTTACAAGTTCGTAACTCTGCAATAAGAAAGTTAAGACTTCAGCTGATAAAATCCTTGAAGTAGGCAAAATCAACATGACCATTTACAGTTTACATAAAATCTTTTCTTCAGCTATAAGATTTTGAGAAATGTCTCATTCAAACAAAATAGTGGCATAATTTAGTCTCATATATGTCACCTTTGTCTAGAGTAGGCAGTATAAGTGGTGTAATTTTTACACTTTCGATATGTCTTTGTTAAAGGTTAGAGAGTTGCAAACTATTGTTCTTCCGGTAACTGCTTTCTCATTCTTGTGCAAAGCAGGTGCACGGGAGTACTGCATAGGAGCTTTGCAAATTTTGAAACAGACTTTCCTAGTGATACAATGCAAACACAAAAGCATTAGTGTGCTTTATTTTACTGTCTTTTGCACTTACCATATTTTCCGGACTGTAAGTCGCACCAAATTTTGGAGGAAAACCACGACTTGTAGTCTGTGAAATACGGTACGTAAGTTTACAGATTCACCAGGCACTAGAAAATAACTATTTGCGTTTATTCTGCTCTTTGCCTTTTTACTTTGACCAGAAGGCCATATTTTTCTATGATTCTGTTCCTTTCCTTGCCCAAGTCGCTAGTTCTGGCAACATGGTGGTGCATGTGAAGTGCAATCAATTTGCGCTTATTCTGTACTCGTACTGTTGGGGTGGCTCTCCTCTTTCACCCTCACCTGCTTTTTCTACATTAATGAATTAGAATTGGAATTGTTCTTTTTGATGCAGTGGTCCTCGTTCTGTGAGTCAAGCTTTGTCATTGTAATAGCAATTGAAGTACTCTTAGATTTTTGAACGAAGCTTGGCGAAATTTGAAAATGTGAAACCAGAAAATGTGAAACCCATTTCGTTCTAATTTGGTAAATTATGGAGGCAGGTGGCCCAGAGCCTATGAGATCAGAGCAGCTGCCTGTGTGACTTTTCCGAAGGTGCTGGCCTCACGGTGTGCTGGGCCAAAGCAGAAAGCATAATCTGCTCAAGCTCTTGATCTCTTCATGTGCTCAGCTGCATTTTGCACTCAACACAACATTTAGGCAATGCGACTCATGGAAAATATGTTTAATGGTGTGCTAACCTACTGAGAAGCTAACACTTTCTTTTAAAAGGGAAACTAAAGAGAAACACTAAATCAGCTTAGACTGATAAACTTCCAATTTTTGTTAATTTTGCAGTAATAGGTTGATCATAAGAAAAGCAAAGAAAGGTCAAATATGTATTTTTTGAATTTTGCACTGAAACCTCGAAGCCGGTACATCACTGTGATGTGACAGATTTCAAAGTATTTTCTAATATTGGGTTGTTCTGGCTCTTTTAGAATAAAATTAGTCCATCTTTACTGATAACAAATTTACTAGGCCTGAGAAGACATAATAATCTATGACGTCACGGCGATGTAAACTTCAAAGCGACACACGCCTTAATCCCTGCCTCTTAAAGGAGCGAAGTGCAACTGACAGTGGACCAGACCAGACCACCGTCAGTTCCACTACACACACACACACACTTTAATCCACTTTGACACTCCTAATGCTAATGGAATTAAAAGGATAAATTTGCACAAACAGCATTATGGTACAGAGTACTCTGGTTTAATAAAGTCCAATAGCCTTCCTCTATTTGCCAAGTTTGAGACAGGTAGATACCAAGAGCAGCACAGTAACGGATCAGCATGCAGTGTAAAATGGACCTTTTGAATGCTGTCAAAATGGGCTGGTGACCCTACGAGTGATAGCTGTTGCACACAATAAACGAGGACAATAAAAGCTGAAAGTTGGGTCTAGGTGTGGCCCCGCATCCCTCTCTTGTCCTCGTGTCCCTCTTGTTCACTGCCTATACCAGACGAAGCAGGCAGTGCGCCGTGTCAACACCAGATGCATCACGGCCATCTTCTAAACAGTGCTCAATGAGTTCGAAGAAGCAAGTCACAAGAGTACATATGCACACACACAAAATGGGACAGTGCTTAAACCTACTTGAAAGCTAGCCGCGACTAAAACACACGATCAAACCCGTCAAACTGCGCCAACAAGACCCCCAGTTGCATTTTTTATGGTTGCCGCTAGCAGCACTCTACTGACCTGAAAAAGGTCCATTCAGTACCTGCTACCAGTGTTAAATAAGGCACGGGAAGGGATCGACAAGAAATAAATATACTGGCTTTTATTGCAATTCTGTGCAGATAATTTAGTTTTCATTTACCGTATTTTCGTGCGTATAACCCGCCCTTGCATATAACCCGCACTCCTAACTTTCAACTCCACGAAAAAGAAAAAAAATAACCTCGCATATAACCCGCACGCTTATCCGAAAAAATTTGACTAGGAAGTTACAACTACGTGCAGTCATCATTTCGTTTTCAAAACACATTTATTTCAAAACGACCGCCACCATGTTGTCAGTGCTGTCCGATTCACTGCTGCCATCCGAGGCTTCATCACCGCTCTCAAAGACGTAATCGTCTTCGGAACCATCTAAGATGTTCCTTATGGCACATTTTTTGAAGCACTATGAAAGACTGCCGCCGAGACACACTCATGATGCCTAATGCAAACTGGGTGTACAAGAAACGGCACCCGACTCGTTGCAAAACCGTGCGAAAAGCGTCTAACCAGACTATGGATGTGGATCTGTCTATAACCTGTGTTGGCCTCTTATTGGCTTAACACACGTCGATGTCGATAGGCATGCGGACAATGCGGACTCCGCATGGCAGGCCACGCGTTGCCGTGAAGCCGACCCCCACCCCCTCCCTTCGCGAATATTCGCAGATAATCCATACCCCCACTTTTTAAGCAATGTTTTTCAATTTTTGGTGCGGGTTATATGCGAGAAAATACGGTGCTTAAGTTCACTCAGTTAAAGGTATTTATGTGGCCATTGCAAGTCATTATCCTATGCAGTTTACGCTTTCTCTTGATTTTCTTGATGGTTTGCCTTTCAAATATCTTTGCGGCAGGCATAGGACTCATGAAGGCACTCCGCATTACTATGCGCAAAGTGTGTGTTCTTGTGAAGTTTTGTGGCCGGTGCACAAACATGCAAGAGAACGCAGACTTGGACGCAATAGCCGATATGTTTCGAACATCTAGCTCATTCGTGGAACACTTCATCACATGCCTCCACCCTCCCATCTTTGGAACCGCTATCCAAGAAAGTGTAAGTACAGAAGCACAAAGCACCTTTACAAAATGTGTTTACAAACTGTTTTCAGCCCTTGTGATGATATCTTGCATGGTTAAAAGAACACGCAGATTAAGAAGTCACATGTTGCCAAGTTTCCTCTTGTGGTGTTGTGCTGGATTATTCTATTTTTACATATGAAAAGATCAAAGCATAACTTTAATGAGAAGACAGTGAAAAGCACATCTAATGCAGTGGCTGGAGATTAGTACAGTGGAACCCTGTTGATAGGTTCCTCGCTGTTACGTTTTTCCAGCTACTATGTTATGTTTTCGCGGCCCCGGCCTAAATTCTATTGACTCCCATGTGTTATGTTCCCCTTTGATACAGTGCTATTCTGTAATGTTCTCGCTTCATACATTGCGACGGTAACATAAATTTAGCGATGCAGCCAGCCGGTACGTTGTAACAAGCGACTGCCACTTCTCAGCAAGCGGCCGGCACGTTGCACCAAGTGACGAAAGTTTGCACTAAGCTGCCGAAGTTGCGCAAGCTAGGCGCTGCACTAGCGTATCGTGAGAAAACGTGCACAGAGCAGTTGGTGAAGCACCCAAAGAAGTGTACATCGGCTAAAACCAGCCGAGAACCACGCACACTGGGCCAGATCCGTTGAGCGCAGGCTACATTTATTTGGCAAAGGTGCATTATGCATTGCGCATAATCACTAGTTCTCTCTATTAAGCTTCGCCGCAATAGATCCATGTGGTGAAGCATATTAAAAGTTGAAAAGGGGCCACTGTTTCGGAACATTGTACGTGTCCCTTAATTATACACAGACGCACGTGCTGTCCCCAATCCCAGTACGAGCGCTGAGACGTCAAATAACTATACTGGCAGCCATTCAGAGCTATTTCTGACTTCGGTGTGTCGGTTTGCGGCCTTCCTCACAGTTACGTTTTCCGGGCTGTTAAGGGTTTTTTTTTTTTTTTCCTTTTTTTTCCCATGGTTTGCTGAAAAATGTAACAACGGTGTTGTACTGTACTACACTGCATACCTCTATTGTCATGCCTCAGCATCCACCCTTTGACCCTCAGGTGTCATCCACACAACTCGGAGATGTAGAGAAACCTGCCTACAATTGCATGTATTTTTGTTTTGTATGTTAAAGAAAACAGCAAAAAATATGCACTTTATTATGGCATATTTTAACTACACTGTATTAAAATTTGTTCCAGTAAGCTTACCATTTGTGACAACTGTGGTGAGTCTTACAGTCCCCCATGCATTTCTACAATTTTGTGAGGCAGAAATGGAAACAAAAGCATTTCTACCCAGGTTCATAGCACAGCCTTTAATGGAGATTGTAGCTGCAATACCTCCATATGGATTTTGCTGGTCTCAAGACTGTTGTAATCGTAGCCCTGGTAGGTTGTAGTTCTCCAAAGAAGCAAATGTCGACACAGCAAGCTTTGTTTAGCCTGTATTCTAACTATTTTATCTTGCACCATACTTCACCACATGCGTGCTCATATTTTCAGGACCTTATTTTTAGGCCTCTCTACATCTGTGTTATGTCTAGTGTTCGCACTGCATTGATGGTACATTATCGTGTTCTTGCCACTCTTTGACCATGTCTGGCTCTTGTGCCGTAAAACACCACATATCACCCAGTTTGTTTATGTTTTGTTGCAGTCTTTTGCAAATCTTGAATTGCGTTAATCCGAAACTTTGGATCTGTACCTTTTCATACTCAGTGTGCATAGAGTGATTATCTCATTATGTTTACAGTGTCCTTAATAAATATGTTTGGCAAAAAAAAAATCCCTCATGCAGGTTTGAAATAGTAATGCAAAATGTTTTTAGAACGACAGAAAACTGAGCTAGTTGGCAAGGATTCATAATGCAAAAAAGGTAAAGCGTGCAGACACAGACACAAGAGAAGGGGACAACACAAACGCCAGCGTTCGTCTTGTCCACTTCTCTTCTGTTGCGTCTGTGTCTGCACGCCTTACCTTTATTGCAAAATATTTTAACTTTCTGAATATTGCAACCCTTGTAGACAAATCCTAGCTTGTAAGTTATGACTTATAATCATTTCATAAGATTGGCATTTGACATAAATACAGTTGTGCCTCAAAGAAAGAACTTAATTCATTCCATGGCTGGGTTGGTTCTGTGAGACGTTTTTTCTTTGGGATGTGTTTTCCAATTGTTTTCTATGGGCAGCCTAATAATTTGTTCTTGCACCCTGGTTGATAATGTGAAAACGCAAAGGTTATTTCATACCACACACTTAAAAAAAAACATTTTCAGTGTACAGTGGATGTTTTTTTTGTTTTTTGTTTTTTTTAGTGTGTTGTATGGAATAACCTTTGTGTTTTCACATTATCAACCAGGGTGCAAGAACAAATTATTAGGCTTCCCATAGAAAACAATTGGAAAACACATCCCAAAGAAAAAACGTCTCACAGAACCAACCCAGCCATGGAATGAAAAAAAAAAAAAAACATTTTCACTGTACAGTGGAATCTCGATGATACAAATCTCACGGGGTCACGAAAAATATTCGTATTAGCCGAAAATCGTGTCATCGAAACACAATTAAAACTAGCTAAATTATGGGGGGATGAGGGGATCAGATAGCGAAAATCGCAAGAAAAATTCATTTTTGAAAACCACGCATTTCGGTATCTGCGACACCTAATCTACGCTGTATCAAAATGGTTTGACTGAAAACGCACTAAAAGTGGCCGAAAAAGATTTATTCGTCAGCGCCCAGGGCAAGAAAACAGCTCTAAATCGCGCAAAATCATCGCATTTCACGAAGACATATCTCGTATTTCCCGCCACCGAGCGCCGCCATCTTGGTATCGTTCGAAAGCTCAAAGTTTCGCCATTCCGCTTCTCAATGCGTCCGTCATCGCAATCTTGTAATAAACGCGCAAACACAAAAGAAGCGCGGGTCTGCGATAGGTAGTCACACGGGCCCTCCGATGAAAGCGGGCCTCCGATTGGCTGCCGTGCTGGAAGGCGTCTCTCCATTGGTTGCTGCTGTGGCAGGGGCAAGATGGCAACCGCAGTTGTCTGCTTCGTAAACCATGCCGGCGTCTTCACTTGACACGCAGAATTCGGATTACTGAGAGCTCCCAGGTTAGTGATGGATCCTTGCTCGTAGGAGAAGAAATTTTGGACGAAGCACGCCTTCGGAATAGGGACGCACAAGCCTCCTATGGCAAGAAAAATACAGTGATTAGCGGGAGAAGCGGAGGAGTACCCGACTGAATGTGCCGCGCTACCTTGCACCGTGTGACTACAGCAGCGAAACCGACAATCGCCCTGTGACATCGGCACAGATAATGCAGTCGACGGAAGACGTGCCAATGGAGGCTCCCGCGCCTCGGCATACGGCCGCGCGAATCAGCTGAGATCGTATCTCGGTAGACATAGCTCGCTGCAACTAGGCAAAATGGCGAAAACACAAAGAACGCGGCCCGAAGCACAGCAGCCGGAGTCCGATGGGCGGCCGCCGAAAAGGAGGAAAAGCACAAAAGCGCCACTGCTTCAAACTCTTCGCGCCCAGTCGCGGCCTCCGCGCTGTCCGGCGCCGCGTCCGCGCCTCCGCACCAAAAGAGAAAGGGAGAAAGCGCGTGACTGCACGCTGTTCTCTTTCGTCGCGGCCTCCGCGCTGTCCGGCGCCGCGTCCGCGCCTCCGCACCAAAAGAGAAAGGGAGAAAGCGCGTGACTGCACGCTATTCTCTTTCGCGGCCGTGGGTGGGGCGCCGTTTATTCGTATCAACCGATGCGGGTCGAAAATCGATTCATAACAATCGTTCTCGAGCACGTTCCAAAGTAATGGGGCTCGGCCGGGACCACGGAAAAATTCGTATCATCCGGAAATTCGTATTAGCCATGATCGTATCATCGAGACTCCACTGTATTTACCAAGAAAGGAGGACGTTCGTGGGACGTTCGAGATCCAGATAGATGGTCAAAGAAGGCGACTTTTACGCTCGTGAAATATACACCTATCTGCACATTTAGAACACTTCTCACTTCAATAATCTGAGACAGTCTTCCTCAGCTGGATGAGGTGGAAGACACTGCTGTGAAGAACTTCTGTCTCTGTCTCACACTTCCGGGATCCGGGATGAAAGAACTCATTCGAAGTCGCCTGCCTCTCCCTTTTCTTCGGCAAATTTCTGAAGATGCAACAAGAGCAATGTGAAAGCGAGACTAGGCAAAGGAACATGAAGGCCAGCAAATAAGCAAGTGCACCTGTGCGTAGATGTATGTGTCTTATTCTTTCAGAGAAAGCAGGTTTGCTCTGAGAGTAAAAAATTGTGGGTGAGCCCGATTCATTCTGCAAAATGTTTGCCGGGCAAAGTGTTCACTAAGTGAGGCACAACTCTAGTAACGTATGGTTAAAAAAAAAAGTGTTTTTGCTCTTGTATGGGGTATCAAAAAAATATGAATGTTGCATCAAAACAAGTCGCAGTTTTTCATAAATTGGACAGGCTGGCTGTCAGGTGCTGTATGCTCCCCAGTGCAACCTAAACCGTAGCATGTGTTTTTACTTGCCTTGCCAGAATGTCTCTCACACCTGGAGTGCCCCATGCATAGTTCATAGTATGAAGGGAAATCAACAGGATTTTTTGATTATGAAGCCGTTATTGGTTTCTGAAGTTATTTAGTATTTTATTTTTATTTTCAAATTGTTTCGCAGATATTTCTAGGCAGTAAAGAAATTATACATGTGATGTCGCCTTGAAGAAGACAAGTCCACTTGTCGAAACGTTGGCTCCTGCTCTCACCTTGTTCTCGTGTTGCTCATCGTACAAAATGAAACTGCTTTAGAATGTGTTTAGCTTTTTTTTTTTTTTTTTTTCTGACCCATTCATGTGCACCTGATGTACACCGTTTCCTTTGTCGTTTTCCAGGGCACTGCACTGAAGGAATGTGTACTAGCCATACTGGAAGCAACAAAGCAAGTTTTATTCTGTTGTAGGACATTGTAGATAGACAGTTTCAAGTGATTTTTTTTTTTTAGAACTTTTTTCTTATAGAACTTTGTGTGTGTAAAGGAAGATGGCATTCTTAGTGTGAAAAAAATTAAGCTGGATCTCACTTCTTGAATTTAATTCCCACACTACAGTAGGGATAATTTCAGTGGGGTACCATAGATTTAACACTCTGCGTATTTTGGTCTTTTTACACACAAAAGCAGTTACCATGTAGATAATTTTTTAATAGATTTTCATTATATTTTTTGTAACTACCAAATTAATTAGCCTTGGCCAGAGATTGTCATTAGATTGCATCATGGGGAAATGGTGTGGGAATTTTGTAGTAGTACCATCACCTAACTTTTGCATAATTTTCTGGCTTACCAAGTCTGTACTCTTGGTTGAAGCCAACTACTGCAGGCTTTCATTATCTAGGGCATCTTGACCTCTAGATGACAATTGCGAACAATGATGCAATTTACCAGTTAGTACCATTCTAAAAGACAGGGGGACAGAGACGCATAGTGCAAATGGCAGGTGCTGACTTACAACTAGTCTTTATTGCCATCACCCGTACATTTATATGTGCCACAATCTCCTAACAATAAATTCACAACTGCTATGACAAGGCTAGTTCAGACAACTTATGATAAAAGCATTCTTTTAAAGGTTTCACACAACAGATGCTTCTTACTGAGCATGCGTGGGGCGACGAAGGACAGCATGAGCAGAACTAACGAACTGAAAATGTAACAATTAATGGATGCTTTACTTCACAGGCGTACGAACCATTGAATAAAAATGACACAAAGAAAACCAAGAAAGCACAATATGCGTGCTTTTCAGGAGATGACCAACAAGAACGCAGAAAAAAGGCATTATAAACAATCTGCGAGAAATCCTAACTCAGCGGGAAATCAAGAAAAGACGAAACGGCCAAAAAGAAAAGGGAAGGGTGCATAAAGCGTACGCTATAGTATGCCATACGCTAAGCAGTGCACGTTTATTACAGATTTAGTTGGCCTGCAAGATCTTCTCATCTCGGAGGCCATATGCCGTCGTCGTGCCTATCTCCCAACTTCACCGATAGGTGGCGCTGACATCTCGAGGGGATTTGTTCGAAATGAGAAGCGATCTCGAAAACTCCACAAGGTTATCTATAATACTCTGTCGTCGAAGCGGCCTGCCACACAGTCATTTGCTGTGAACGAAGTGAATTTTACAAAAGCAACCCCAAATTCAATTCAAAGCAGGCAACTGGGACCGCCGCCATGTTTTACTACAAAACTACAAAAACCATGCAAAAATGGTAACGTTAAATCTAAGAAATAGCGTGCATACGCTATACGCTATGGGTCGTTTAGCGTTCTGCGCGTGCACAATGACGATGCGCTGTTTTATAGCGTTCATAATGGTATATCGTACACTAAACTAAAACTGTCTAGTATCGCCATCATTGAACTTTATGATAAGGCTGTAAGTTTTGTATCTTTCAACGCACCCTGGCCCCTTTTTTTTTTTTTTTTTTTTTGCCATTTCGTCTTTTCTTGATTTCACGCTGTCACAAAAGAGCGCGTAATCCAAGCGTGCGCCGAGTGTCGCGCAAGCCAGCGAAAGAACATGCTGGCCCCGTGGCAACTTCAACAGAGGGGGAGAGCACATATGTGGCAACAACGCTAACAACAGCGCCGAAACGTCTGGAAGAGACTCGACGAAGCAACATTAACCGGAGAGAGAGAGAGCATGTCTGCGCACCAAGACACCTTCTCACCCGGCGAGTCGAGAGAGATAACTACAGCGTTAGCGCGCGCCAACAACATGAGTCATCATCACCCCCCCCCCCCCTCGACAAAGCTCCGACAGCAGCGGTCGAAGGTACCAGAAAAGACGAGAAGCTTCCCCAGGCTTTGGCCATGCTACGAGATCATGACTCCGATAGGAAGGTTCGAGAACGCCTGTGGAAGCTATATAACCGCCGTGCGAGAATCAGATGGGGGAATTCAGGAGTTCAGTCCGCACCGGTGAAGTGATGTAACGTGAAGACCGAGCGTCTGCGGAAGAAGGGGATTCCCCGGCAAGCTAGTCGACGAGTTCATCGAGCGTCTGCATTTCCGGAAGAAGTTCTTTCTTCGAGATTTGCTCGAGCTACACCGAGATCGTCTGACTCCAAGACCAACCAGCACGGTGAATACGATTGGACACTTAGTGTTCCTTTTCATTTTGTACTTTACGTGTTGGACTCTTAGTGCTTGTCGTGAATTATTTTCTTGTGTTTGTTAATACCCATCTGATTTGTATTGTGTTGTGTCTAGCCTAAGTGTGCAAGTGTGTGTGTAACTGCCTTGTGTGAAGAATATATTTTGTTGTGTTTTGACAACTCTGGGCTCTGACTCGGTCTTTGGACAGCAACCGGCGTTCGCTGGCGCACCAGAGGGCCCACTCTTAATTGTCCTTGCTTTCGGGGGATTATTTTCGGAAGCGGATAAGTCGGCTTTGGAATTTAGTCCGGCGTCTGCGCCTCGTTCACCGGGGTCTGACAATATTTCTGGCGTCCGCGACACACGCTGAGTTAGATATCTCATATATTGTTGATAATGTATTTTTTCCTAATTCTTTTTGGTCTTCTCCTGACACGCACGCATATTGTGCCTTTCTTGGTTTTCTCGGGATCATTTTAACTTCATGGTTCGTACGCCTTTGTAGTAAAGCATCCATTAGTTGTTGCATTTTCATTTGGTTAGTTCTGCTCATGGCGTCCTTCATTGCCTCACGCATGCTCAGTCAGAAGCATCTCGTGCGTGAAACCTTTAAAAGAATATTTTTATCTTAAGTTGTCTGAGTTGGCCTATTGTGGCACATATAAATGTGCGGGTGGTGATAATAAAGACTAGTTGTAAGTCAGCGCCCGTCATGTGCACTATGTCTCTCTGTCCTTGTGTTCTTTAGCGCTGCTTTCCCAACCGTTCTCGTTTGAAGACTTTATCAACATTGAGTGGGGAAGAAGACTGCAGTGCCTTGACAAGTGAAACTCAGCAAGAGCGTGATCTGCAGTTTAGCTTAGCATTCTGCTTTAATGGCCCTTTATGAACCGGCCTTACGAGCACGGTTGCGCGAGTACGACCATGCCCGTAAGGCCGATCCCGAAGGGGACAAGCCTTAGAGATGTTTGGCATGTCATGACATGAGGTTTAGCCAAAAGTTGCTGGAATTTATTATTGTGTGTGTATTCTTCATAATGACTGAGCACACTTCTAGGCTTCTAATTTAGGCAATCAGTTATTTTACAAGAAATGGAATTTGCAGTAATACAAACTGTACTGTAGTAGTGCAATGAAAGCAGACAAATTTGACATATTACACAGTTTTACACACACTGTTGCTTTGTGAATGCACCTTCTGTGAAATTCCTGTAACCGAGGTAACAAAGGCATGTAAATTGTAATGTAAATCAACTAGCCCAGCTCAGAACCCCTGTGTAATGTAATATGTTGATTTCTTCCTCTTTTAAACTCCATCACCTGGAAACACAGAACTGGGAAATGCATTTAACTTGTTGCTTCAATGTTTTAATTTAAAAAAATATTTCTCTTGATTTTTGTACAATTTTTGTGTTGTTAATCAAAATTCTGAGGCCATCAGTCACTGGAATCTTAACTTTTGGTTCTAGCTGTAATAAATTTTATTCATATATGTTTTTCAGTTGCCTGATGACAGCATTTACGCCTTACACATACATTTGAATATGGAGGGCTACAGCTAAAGCGTGTGGCATGAGCAGGCCACATGCCAATTGTGGTTATAGTGGTGCTAAATGTCAGCACCTTGTTTCTTGCACCTATTGCAAACAATAGAAGCCTTAAGCTTCTTATCTGCATGCAGGGGTGGGACTCCTGCGCCAATTGCACCATTTTGATACAAATGCAAATTCATGCACCAAACTGATCTACATGCAGGGGTGGGACTCCTGTGCCAATTTCACCATTTTGATACAAACGCAAATTCATGCGCCAAACTGCGCCAAACACAGTAAAGTTGCCCAAATTGCGCCGCACTGCGCCAGAACGGGTTCGGCATGTGTGCTCCAGAAGTGACTGCGAACAGTGAGCGGATTCGTTCTACGAAAAAGAGTGCAGCCGTTCATATTCCGCACACCGCACGACGTGCTCCTGCACATTTTTTCGTAATTTTCACGCTTAAAGCATTGCGCTTTTTGGTGCTTCCCACAAGTGGCCATCGCGCGCGCGGCCACTCCTAGCTGTTATCGCTGCTGTAGGAACGGCCAGGGCAGTGGGCCGAGCGCTGCGATGCTCCCTAGCTGAGGCGGAAAACAACAAAAAGTAGGCCGAGGGCACTGCGAGCGAGCAAGATATTGGGAAGGTGTGTGCTGCAGCGGGTTCAGTGGGCGGGCGTCTCTGTCCCCAGGGCCAGTATAACGTAACACTATTCCAGTCTGTTTCTATGCCCACATGGACGAAGCATGAGCCATTTTGACCTATCATGAAGGTGGATTTGGAATAAAAAGTCGCAGTTTCGCCCGAAAGGCGAAGCATCGATTGCGATAGCAAATTAGTGGCCAGCTATACGAAGTAAAGAGAGTACTTCTATCAGCCGTGTAAACTTGTAAACGTTCGCTTACTAACTAAATTAACAAGCATGGTGTCACACGCACAGGCAAGCAGAAACACATCTCACTTAATGACCGCGGATACTCGCTGTAAAACGCTGGAGTGAGGAAGCGTGGCAGCAGCAGCAAGCAAATTGACCTTCGTGCTGTATCTCTCTTCAACACGAGCTAAGTGGCAAAAACAGCGCACACGAAGCTATCAACACTCAGCTCACTTTGTCCCCATCGCAGATCGCTTTCAAGACGAAACCCGCGCGGTCGCGGCAGCAGCCGCCAGAGTAGAACGCCCCCTCCCCCCGGTGCTTTGCGCGCGACGGAAGACAGCACGCTTCTTTCCCACTTGTGCAAGCGAGATTGAGCCACCATCGTCGGCTCACCCTCGCACGCTTTCACTCGCACACACAGCATACGGCGCACAGCGGCGATGGTATCACCCTTGGACATTATAGGGAACATCACGGTGACGGCAGAAATCAGCCTGGAGTGTCCATATACAGTATAGACTGCTTATAACGTAAGTCGCCGGAGTCACGAATATCTGCACTATAAGCGGTACCGCACTATAACCAAAACAACGATTTTCAAGCCCTGCATGTATGCAAAATATGTAGACCAAGCATGTAGACACGCTTTGTATTATCGCGCGCACATCGTGATTACGCTTTCGCCAGTGATCTGGCGAAAACATAATTGCGATGTAGTTGGTGCTCTTCAAGTTCGGCAGCTTTGCACCGAGTCAAAACGAAACAACTGTTTGCCGCAACCGCAGCGGAAA
The DNA here is from genome assembly GCF_013339745.2 of Dermacentor silvarum. Lineage (NCBI taxonomy): Eukaryota > Metazoa > Arthropoda > Arachnida > Ixodida > Ixodidae > Dermacentor > Dermacentor silvarum. The sequence goes on from NW_023606281.1 coordinate 100,837, forward strand.
AAAAACGTGACCGCTATCGATGCGATTATGAACGGCGACTTTGCGGTGCTGAAGGCACGCGCCCAATGCACGCACCAAGTCTGGACGTATTAGCTACCATTCGCTGCAACAACGGCAGTTGAAACCGCGGTCGCTGTCTATGCGATTATCGATGGCAACTACACAGTTTTTTAGACACGCGGCCGTCGCGCGTACCGAGTAAAAACTGTGGGGATGCGCGACTCTCACGCGTCCCCTGATGTTGTTTTCCCCGCATGTCTCCTGTAGTCCGGCTTCTCTGCGTGGCTAAGCCCGGCGGTATTTGCGGCGCTTTGCGAGAGATGGCGCTAGTGTCGCGATGCTAACGCCACCGAACGGCGAGGTCACTTGGGAGAAAAAGGTCGGAGGCGCTCTCTCTTTGGCTGGGGATCGGCGACCAACACGCACGAACGCTTCGCGCGACCGTCGCGCGAGGCTTAGAGCGGGACACCGGTATGGACGAACACGGATCGTTCGAGCGCGCCACCGTTCGCGTGACTGTACACGTGAACGACTAGGCGATGGTGTCATAGCATGGGGCGAACGTATTCGCTCGCTATCGGGTCGCGGTGAGTCGGACTTCCTTGATTTGTCGCGCGCCCGTGTGAATGTTCTATTGGTAGTAATTCGGCTAGTATGTATTAGTGTATGAAAGGTGCAATAAATGCCCTTTTGATTGTTTGCACTACTATGTGTCGTTCCTTTGTCCTAAGAGCACATGTGAGACCCCACATCTGGCTGCCCAACGTGGATCTCTTGGGGCATCGGACGATAATTTTAACAGCTTTGCTCAGTTCGAGATGTTTCAACCGAAGCGTAGTCCTAGCGTGGATTTTGATCGCTAGTGTCGGCGGTGTGCTTTCTTGAGCGAGGCGACGGTTGCTGTAGCGTGTTTGAACTTTTCAACATGCTAAGCCTTTTCGCGAGTGTTTTGAAGTACACTCGTCGGTACGAGAGCCACGTGGTCTGCATCCTGGGAGAGCGAGGCCTAGCGCCCGCGGAGCATTGGCAAGCCTGAAGCGAGTGAGTACGGAAGCCTCGTGGGTGGTCCGAATTTCTTATGTAAATAGCTTCTTCTATATCTTTGACTTCGGAAGTCGAGGCTCAGGGAGCCGGGTGGCCGCGGGCCACGGGTGCCGCTACGGGCTGACTGGTACTGCGGCCTGGCACCGGGCGCTCCGACACCGTCTGGGACGGTGGGCGCCGTCAACTCGGATGCTGTGTGCACCGAGCGGAGTAGGACCACCTCACAGAGCTAACGTCTCCTCGCGGCTGCCTGTTCTTGTGCCCATTTTGGGTGTTGTTTTTTTGGGGGGGATGCCGGTTGTTGTCAAAGTAGCAATGCATTAGGCCTAAGGCTTAACAAAGCCGCCTGTCGCACGTTGAGGGACGCAACCTAGTGGACCGTGGTGTTGAGATGTCGCACATTGCTTCCTTCATTAGTTAGCCTCGCACAAATTGAAATTACTCGTTCGACTCAAGAAAGCAAGCTTTGTTCACGTGAACTTAGCATCTGAAGTGCCGTCCGAAATTTCGCTAGCCGAATTGAACATCGTACCACGTGGGCGATGCGTATGCCGAATTCCTCTCCCTTGCACTACTTTAGTGTTTGTCGAGTGCGTTGGGTGTACGCAGCGTGAGCGGAGTCACCCCTGGTTTGCTGTCACCTGCACATCGTCAGCGCTGCTGCCCCGGACTACAATCGAGCTACCCCAGGCTTTGGAGATGCCTGTGGTCAATTTGGCGCAGCGACTTCGGCAGCCGCCAATGTCCCGCTCGCAACCCTCGGCGGCTGGGAAAAGAGCCGGCAGTCACCAACGGCTACTGCGGCTCTCGTCAGCAGGGCGCGAGCGACGCTTGCTCGTGCTGACTTCTGCGTCGCCGTTTCCGGAGTCCTGGGCTGGAGTCGTGCCATCGAATCTGCAGACGTGGTGCTGTGACCAACGGATGCCAGCGGTGAACCCCAGAGTCAATGTCGGCTCGCACGTTGTGGATAACGCGTGGACATTTACTTGGCGGCGCCACTGTCGCATGTACTAACTTTTGTTCGCGACGCGCGCGTTGATAGGCCTTGTGACATGTTTCGCCGGCATATGTGTAGTGATTTAAGGTTGGGGGGATGTGGGGATGCGCGACTCTCACGCGTCCCCTGATGTTGTTTTCCCCGCATGTCTCCTGTAGTCCGGCTTCTCTGCGTGGCTAAGCCAGGCGGTGGTTGCGGCGCGTTGCGAGAGATGGCGCTAGTGTCGCGATGCTAACGCCACCGAACGGCGAGGTCACTTGGGAGAAAAAGGTCGGAGGCGCTCTCTCTTTGGCTGGGGATCAGCGACCAACACGCACGAACGCTTCGCGCGACCGTCGCGCGAGGCTTAGAGCGGGACACCGGTATGGACGAACACGGATCGTTCGAGCGCGCCACCGTTCGCGTGACTGTACACGTGAACGACTAGGCGATGATGTCATAGCATGGGGCGAACGTATTCGCTCGCTATCGGGTCGCGGTGAGTCGGACTTCCTTGATTTGTCGCGCGCCCGTGTGAATGTTCTATTCGTAGTAATTCGGCTAGTATGTATTAGTGTATGAAAGGTGCAATAAATCCCCTTTTGATTGTTTGCACTACTATGTGTCGTTCCTTTGTCCCAAGAGCACATGTGAGACCCCACAAAACGAAACTACTGTTTGCTGCGACCGCTGCGGAGAAAACCGCGGCCGCTATCGACGCGATCGTGGATGACGACTACGCACTTATGAAAGCCCGCGGCCAACGCGTTGTTACGCGCAGCGGCAAACGCAAGAATACAGGCTTTCAAGACACAAATAGGCTCGAAGCGTTCCGGCGTTGCTGTCATTCACGTACGATTTCAACTGATGGCTGTGGCGATGTGGACTCCGCCGCTTCGTTTCGGTTGGACGCTAGCGCCGTTCTTGCTCTCTTGCGGCGCTCACCGAGCTCCGAAAGTAGTCCGAATTAACCGATGTGCGGCCAAATAAGTCTGAATTAACGAGAGTGTGGTTGCATTGAATAATGCATATGCCGGCCGGGAGCACACACCTCGTTGAGAAGCATGCTCGCTACCGCCCTTGTTGGCGAGATTTTCCCACGAAAGCCGCATTATAACCGGTATTTCGTCTCACGCGGCTGCTCTGTAAGCGGTATGCGTATACATGGAGTGCTATGGGAAAAGTCTGAAACGACCGTACTATATTCGGTCCTGCACTATAAGCGGTTACGTTATAAGTGGTCTATACTGTACGTATTATTGCTACATACCATATTGACTCGCATAATGAACAGACTTTTTTTCCCGAAATATATGCGCAAAGTTGGGGGTGCGTTTATTATGCGGTGTAAAATTTTGAGCAATTTTTTTTCCGCGGCCACCAGTAAAAAAGTCGCAGTTTCGTCCGAAAGGCGAACTATCGATTGCGATAGCAAATGCGTAGAGAGCTATACGCAGTAAGGATAATAGTTTTATCGGCCGTGTAAACTTGCAAAGTAACTTAACCAGCATGGTGTCAGCGCGCACAGGCAAATATGAACCAATCACACTCAATGGCTGCGGACACTCACTGGCGAAAAGCTGGTGTGAGGAAGTGCGGCAGCAACAGCGAGCGAAGTGACCTTCGTGCCGTCTATCACTTCAATGCAAACTGAGCGGCGATAACGGAGCGTGTGCAAATGTATAAACCGACGTCGCACCTACACTCAGCCCCCGACGCAGATCGCTTTCAAGATAGGGCACGCACGGCCGCGCAATGCGCAGTTGCTTCGCCGCATCCTTTCTTCCCCTCCCACCGGCGCCATGCATGCGACGAAATGCGACGCATTTCTTTCCCAGTTTCCTCCCTCGAACGCGGGAGATAGAGCCGCGATCGTCGGCGCGGACGGCAAAAATGAGCCTGGAGTGTCCATATGATTGATATCGCAATAAAAGTAGGAGACGCACAGTACGATTCGGCGTCCGATACAATCGTACCCGCTGGATGCCATATCGAACGCCAAATCGTACTGTTTTTCTCCTACTGCACGGCAGCAAGTTCAGGGTGCGTTTATTACGCAGGAAAAAAATCCTAATTTTGACGGCTAAAGTTGGGGGTGCGTTCATTATGCAAGTTCGTTCATTACACGAGTAAATATGGTAAATCACTGTCCAAGCACTCCGTAGAGATGCTTAACCAGCTAAGCTGAAACGTGCGGCCCCGGTGTTTATCACTGGGTTAATCCCTATCGTACATTAAAGTCTTTCTTAATTATTGGTTACGTCTTTGTTTCTTAATGAGGTTACACACACGTCTGGCTCCGACGGAGAAAATTACGTCACTGACGGTATGCCTACAGTCCACCGTTGTTGCATTGCCGCTTGCGATTCTTCAAAATTAAATCTGTCCGTCACGTAAGACAATGAACGGCTCATACTCCCTTAAGCAATGGCTCATACCCTCACAAACATGGCATCCCCATTACGACGACAGAAAAGTGAAATTCTACGCTCGAATGATGAGCGGCAATTAACGCAGCCAGCTGTGGAAGAAGACAATAAATGCGGGAGCAGTGACACGAGCGTATGCCAAGCACGAGTGCAAACCGAGGGGCTCCAACGAGCCAGCTGCAGAAGAAGACGACGACGCTCGAGTCATTGCTGATGATGATAGTTTCTGCGTACAGGCGACAGACAAACGAATCGGCTAGCTATATACAGCTTTGCTGTAAAACAGATTTGAATAGTTTTACTTTATACCAGCCCAGAGTTGACTGCGGCTCTCCGGGTCTGCGGTAACATATGGTGACCCAGAAATTATGTTACCACTTCTATCGGACTGCATAATTTGAGAATATAAGCTGCTATCATCCTGAGCCTCAGTGCGGAAGTACATAGTTGGATCATAGTTCCACTGATATTTCCGGCTTTCCAGAAAAGCATGCGCCGTGCCCCCACTCAACCCAGTCTTCCATATTCTAGTCGGCTACAGCTACAAAGCACGCTTCTACTACACGCTTCGTGTTGTTGGTTTATTCTGTGTTTCGTCGTGGTTTCGAAGTGCACTGCCATATTCCACTAAAATTTAGATTGGGCTGCTTCAAACTGCTTAAAAATGAAATTTAGTCTGCTCCAAAATGACTTTGGGCCATCTCACCCCTGTACATGCTGAAAGTCTCAGGGGCTCAAAATCAGCTGTCATTTATTTAGTCCACAGCTGATGTAATTCTTTATCTGAACTTCTTTAATTTGGTTTCAGCCAGACAGGTTTGGCTGTAACTTTAGGAATCATTCAGTTTTTAGAAAGAAAAGTGGATGATTGAACTGAATGAAAACTGGTATCTTTGAGGACGATCCAGCTTTCAAATTCACTTATGAAATGGTTTCATTATACTTTTTATTTACAGAATATGTTAGAGAGCTGATGTGTGAACATAGTGCAAATAATTACCAAGCATTAAAAATTTGCAAACGAAGTTATTTGTTTAATCAGTAGAATTGCATTCTGTCTTTGTTAAACTTTGCTATAAGGGCGGGGCCTTTCATGTTTGCATTTTTGTTCATTTCAACTTGTCTAATTTTAACTTGCAGGGAAAGCCACTTCCACAATATTGCCCAAGAAGGATGGATTGCCTTTGTGGAGCGTGCTGCAGAGAATAACTACCAGACACTGCTCTCACGTATTGCTTTACTTTGAGTGTTGCACAAATGAGTTTTTCAATAAGTTTTGCTTGTTTCTAATGTTACGGCTGGTCGTCGTGTAAATAAGGGCAAAAATGTAGCACCGGCCCATTTTGTAAATAAAGGCAAGACACCTTTATCAGGCGTGAAACATGCTACTAAGCATAACTACCAGACACTGCTCTCACGTATTGCTTTACTTTGAGTGTTGCAATACGTTTTGTTGTTTTTAATGTTGCGGCTGGTCGTCGTGTAAATAAGGGCAAAAATGTAGTGCTGGCCCATTTTGTAAATAAAGGCAAGACACCTTTATCAGGTGTGAAACATGCTACTAAGCATAACTACCAGACACTGCTCTCATGTATTGCTTTACTTTGAGTGTTGCAATACGTTTTGCTTGTTTTTAATGTTGCAGCTGTTCATTGTGTAAATAAAGCCAAGAATGTAGCGTTGGCCTGTTTTGTAAATAAAGGCAAGACACCTTTATCAGGTGTGAAACATTTGTGTGTTATCGTGCCTTTTTGTAATGGACAGACATGTACTACTGCTTATTCCTGATTTGACAATTTCTCTATGTCACAGGGGCTTGCCCAAGCAATGAAACTGTTCTTGTGGGTGTGCAGGATGTTCCCTGTATTGAAGATAAGCTTGAAACAGAAACGCTCTGCGTATAAATTTGTCCATAAATTATCTTGTGCGAATAGAAGCAGGAGCATCTGTTAAATGTTGTAATTCAAGCTATCGAACCACTAACATTGAAGATGAGTGAACATCTTGTTCCGAAAAGTGGCGAAATATTAGAGGAATTACAGAAGCTCTCTCTGCGAAAACAGTCTATATTTATAAATGTTTATATCATCATCATCAGCCTATATTTATGTCCACTGCAGGACAAAGGCATCTCCCTGCGATCTCCAATTACCCCTGTCTTGCACTAGCTGACTTGTGCGTGCAAATTTCCTTACTTCATCACCCCACCTAGTTTTCTGCCGTCCTCGACTGCTTCCCTTCTCTTGGTATCCATTCTGCAACTCTAATGGTCCACCAGTTATCCATCCTACGCATTACACGGCTTGCCCAGCTCCATTTTTTTTCGCTTAATGTCACTTTGAATATCGGCTATCCCCGTATGCTCTGATCCACACCGCTCTCTTCCTGTCTCTTAACGTTAGGCCTAACATTTCTTCATTCCATCGCTCTTTGTGTGGTCCTTAACTTGTTCTCGAGATTCTTTGTTAACCTCCAAGTTTCTGCCCCATATGTAAGCACCGGTAGAATGCAATAATTGTACACTCTTCTTTTCAATGACGGTGATGAGCATGCAGTCGGGATTTGGTAATGCCTGCCGTATGCACTCTAACCCAATTTTTGAGTAATTGACCTAGATAAACTTACTCCTTTACAGACTCTAAAGGCTGACTGTCGATCCTAAATTCTTGTTCCCTTGCCAGGCTATTGAACATTATCTTTGTCTTCTGCATAATAATCTTCAACCCCACTCTTACACTTTCTATATATGTTCATTAGCAAAATAGTCTGCGACATACGAGTACCCTTGCTTGCAATATCTCCAACTTGGCTTTTTGTGCCACAGATAGAGCCTCATAAATTTTCTGTTTAATGTCATGGCCACGGCTACACATACACAGAACTTTGCCATACAAAAGGCTGCAGTCTGAAACTGTTCAGTGCTTGAATGCTTTATGGATAGCATGAGGTATTTAACGTTACTGCGAAAAACTGTCACTAATGTTTATTTTTTCCCTCGAGTTGAGAGGTTCTGCTGCTTTCAATTTGCTTGACGTTTATTATATGGTATGTGTAGTGAAGAAGAGGGACGATGGAGTGGGGCATCCTTACCAGCGCTGTCTAGTGGGTCAGTCTCTCCAGCGCATCGCTCGGACTACGCCGCTCGCGCTTGCGGTTCCTTGAACTGACCCAACGGTTGGCCCTAACGCCTGTGTCCAATAAACACCTTTACAAGTGGTGGAGAGTGCTACGCTCGAACACATGCTGCAGCTACGATCCCGTACCCTCTCCAACTATGTCTCGGTACGCATCTCAGCCGACGTCCCAGCAAACGCCTCCTGCACCCTCCGTCGTGTGCTCTGGTCTACCTCGCCACAAGGATCCTCCTGTTTTCAGCGGCACCGACAATACCGACGTGGAGGACTGGCTGTCCACGTACGAGCGAGTAAGCGTCATCAATAAATGGGACGATGCCGCGAAACTCAGCAACGTGCTCTTTTACCTCGCCGGCGTATCAAGCCTCTGGTACAACAACCACAAGACGGAAGTTCCGACATGGTCCACGTTCAGGACCTCATTAGTAGCTGTGTTTGGTCGTCCTGCTGCGCGCAAGGTGCCAGCAGAATCCCGCTTGCGAGAATGAGCCCAACAGCCGGGAGAGTCCTTCACTAGCTACATCGAAGATATCCTGGACTTGTGTAAGCGCGTGGACGCGACGATGTCGGAATCGGACAGAATCAGAAACGTTATGAAAGGGATCGAGGACGCCGCTTTCAACATGCTTCTCGCTAAGAATCTGCAATCCGTCACAGAGATCGTTACATTATGCCAAAGTTACGAGGAGCTACGCAGGCAGCGCTCGTTGACTCGTCGGTCTTCATCACGCGACGATCACATCGCTGGTCTGGCTACCACCTACGACCAGACCGCACTGCTTGCGGACATGAAAGCTTTCATTTGGGAGGAGGTAGCACGCCAACTCTCCTTGGTACCCTTTGCTCCGCCACCGCATGTCCCACAGCCCGCTTCGCCTATCGTGCCTCTGCTCCGCCGTGCCATCGAGCAAGAAATCGCCGAGGTCTTCCCCGACCAACGCCACCATGTTCCTACGCCTGTGCCACTGAGCTATACCGAGATTGTGGCACCACCCCAACAGGCCCCGGCACCAGCACCACTCAGCTACGCTGAAGTAGTCGCGAGGCCCCAACCACTCTCTACTCACGTGCCCCTCACTTATGCCGACGTTGTGGCTTGGCCACCAGTGCAGCCCGTTATACAATCCTATCACCAGCCGCTCCATCCAGGGCGTGCTCCGACGTGGCCAGGACCAGCTACAGCGAACCGGTGGCGTACATCTGACAACTGGCCTATATGCTTTGCCTGTGGCTACGCCGGTCACGTGGCCCGTTTCTGTAATCGTGTGCAGCCACCCAGCGTCGAATCATCCATGACCAACCATTCACCCCGTCTATATTACGACCCACCATCCGGTGTGTCACCAACATACCGCCCGCCTCCGAACACCCGCCGTTCCTCATCTCCACGCCGGCGCTCGTTATCGCCGATGCGGCCTCGTGCTGCCCCTCGGGATGAGCAAAACTAACAGTCGCAGTCCAAGAGGCAAGGGCTGCGACAGCGTCGAAGTGCAGAAGTCCTCATTGCAGCCCATCCAATGTGATAGACGTGTTTGTCGACGGTGTCCGCGCGTCTGCACTCATGGACACGGGAGCAGCCGTATGTGTTATAGACGCTACACTTTGCCGCTTACTTCGGAAAGTCACAACGCCCCTCTCCGGACTATCCCTTCGCACAGCCAGTGCTCAGCATATTTGACCCTTGGCATCGTGCACTGCTCGTGTAGAAATTCAGGACGTTGTATACGCCATAGAATTCATCATTTCCTCCTGCTCTCACAGTCATCCTCGGCTGGGATTTTCTCTTGCACCACAATGCCGTTATCGATTGCGCACGGGCCGAAATAGAACTATCGCCGCTGCTAGATTTGACGCCCACTGACGCTCTGTTGCTTTCCAGGAAGCTGATCGTCGAAGCCGACACTCAGGTTGCTCCCAACGCCTCAATGATCGTGCCCATGCACTGCAGTGGCCTCTCGGACGCCATTGCATTACTTTCGCCATCTGGCCGTTTCCTCGCAAGGGCCTGTTGCTACCTTTTGCTACCGTGGACATCACCAAGGGTACTAGCGCAATTTTCGTTTGCAACCTGTGCCCATACCATGTCGTGCTGCTCCGAGGAGAATGTGTTGGTACCGTGGAAGCCATCGACGACGTGCAAGTTATTGACGTGCCCGACTACCCGAATTGCGCAACCTACCATACGCTCGCTCAGTGCTGTTTCTACATCTGACGCATTTACCACAGATGTATTTGGTTCCTCCATCACTGGAACCCTTACAACGGCCCAGTGTTCCCAGCTGCTGTCCCTCTTGGAAGAATTTCGTTCGTTTTTCGACGTGGGGCAAGCTTCCCTGGGTTGGACTTCAACTGTAATGCATCACATCGACACTGGCTCTCACCCACCATTGCGACAACGCCTGTATCGCATTTCTGCCAGTGAACGTCGTGTGATTACCGAGCAAGTCGACGACATGCTTTGGCGCGAAGTAATTCAACCCTTGAAAAGTATATGGGCTTCGCCTGTCGTCCTTGTTACAAAGAAGGACGGCTCTGTCAGGTTTTGCGTCGATTATCGCCGGCTTAACAAGATCACTCGCAAGGACGTCTATCCTCTGCCACGCATAGACGACGCAATTGACTGCCTGCAAGGAGCCGAGTTCTTTTCATCTCTGGATTTGCGCTCCGGGTATTGGCAAGTGCCTATGGAAGAAGTCGATCGGCCGAAAACAGCCTTCATCACGCCCGACGGCTTGTACGAGTTCAACGTCATGCCTTTTGGACTCTGTAATGCGCCCGCGACATTCGAGCGCATGATGGACACAGTTCTGCGAGGCTTAAAGCACACATGTTTGTGTTATCTTGACGACATTGTCGTTTTCGCGCCTGACTTCACCACGCCCCTCGAACGCCTCTGGCGTGTATTGACTTGTTTATCGAACGCCGGCCTACAATTAAACATAAGAAGTGCCGATTTGCTGCGCAGAAACTCACGATACTTAACTATGTGCTAACAAAGGACAGAATTCTGCCCGACCCCGACAAACTTCGCGCCGTTGCCGAGTTTCCCAAGCCAATGTCCATCAAAGAATTGCGCAGTTTCATCGGTCTGTGCTCCTACTTCCGACGCTTCATTCGGAATTTCGCCGCCATCGTATCGCACCTGACGAAGCTCCTTGGGAGAACGGGCTCCTCACCTCGTGGTCATCAGAGTGCGACGAGGCGTTCATGAGTCTTCGTCGTTTGCTGACTTCCCCCCACAATTTTGCGCCACTACGACCCGACGGCCCCTACAGAGTCCACACAGATGTCAGCGGTGTTGGCCTTGGCGCTGTCCTCGCGCAACGCAAGCAAGGGTTCCCTGAGTATGTCGTTGCTTATGCCAGCCGAACGCTAACTAAAGCCGAGAATAATTACACCGTGACTGAAAAAGAATGTCTCGCGATCATCTGGGCTCTTAATAGTTCCGTCCTATTTATATGGCCGCCCATTTGATGTCATCACGGATCACCACGCACTATGTTGGCTGGCGTCGTTGAAAGATCTGTGTCCGACCGTCTTGCACGTGGGGCACTTCGCCTGCAAGACTACGACATCCGCGTACTCTACCGCAGCGGACGACACCACTCGGACGCCGATGCCCTCTCGCGCTTCCCTTGGCTGACAATATATCTCGGTTGACTGTGTCTTCCATCGACCTTCCCACCATCGCTTCCGAGCAGCGAAAGGACCCCTGGATTACGTCACTTATAGGCTGGGCTCTCTGATCCATCGACCAGGTCTACAACCCGCGCGTTTGCGCCGTAAAGCTCACCATTTCGCCATACGCGACGACCTGCTTCACCGGCGCAATTACAGCTCCTACGGTCGCCAGTGGTTTAGTAGTGCCTCGCAGCCTGCATTCCGAAACATGCGCAGCGTTCCACGCTGATCCACAGTGTGCCCATGCTGGCGTTTTCAAGACTTACCAGCGCCTTCAACAGCGGTACTACTGGCGGGATGTACAGCTACGTTCAAAAGTTCGTACGCTCTTGTCCCGATTGCCAGCGCCGGAAATCTTCACCCCGCCTCTCACCAGCTGGGCTGCAACCTTTACCTTGCCCCACCCGGCCCTTTGGGCGCGTCGGTATAGATTTGTACGGGCCCGTTCCCATGACTTCGGCTAGAAACCGCTGGGTCATTGTGGCAGTCGACCATCTTACGCGATACGCTGAAACTGCGGCGCTTCCGGCAGCTACAGCGCGTGACGTTGCTCCTTCCTGCTTCGTCGATTCATCCTACGTCATGGGCCACCCCAGGAGCTGCTCAGTGACCGCGGACGGGTTTTCCTCTCCGAAGTAGTCGTAGATGTTCTCAAAGAGTGCCACGTCGTTCATCGCACAACAGCTTACCATTCTCAAAATGGACTCACGGAACGATTCAACCGTACGCTCGGTGACATGCTCTCAATGTACGTCTCCTCCGACCACACCAACTGGGACGTCATTCTACCCTTCGTCACCTACGCGTACAATACCGCTACGCAGAGCACTACTGGGTTTCGCCATATATCTTATTGTACGGCCGGCACCCATCGCACACCATCGACACAATGCTACCATACCGGCAGACGCATCTGAATGTGCGCCCATTTCTGATACGGTGAGACATGCCGAGAGTGCCGGGACCTCGCCCGTGCCTTTACCTCCACTGACCATGTGCGCCAGAAGAACACTCGCGGTGACACCACCTCTGCGCCACCTTTCTTCCTAGAGCGCTTGTGTGGCTCTCAGTTCCTTCCGCTGCACCTGTCTGTCTTCCAAGTTAATGCCCAAGTATGAAGGTCCCTACCGCATCGTCGAGCGTGTACCACCCGTCAACTATGTGATTGAGCCTGTTGAACCATCTTCGGACATGCGCCGGCGCGGACGCGACATTGTCAACCTCGAGTGCCTCAAACCGTACTATGATCCAGTAATAGTGACGAACTGTTAGGTCGACGGACAGCTCCCTTTTTCGTCCCCCGGGTAATTGTAGTGAAGAAGAGGGACGATGGAGTGGGGCATCCTTATCAGCGCTGTCTAGTGGGTCAGTCTCTCCAGCGCATCGTTCAGACTACGCCGCCCGCGGTTCCTTGAACTGATCCAACGGTTGGCCCTAACTCCTCTGTGCAATAAACGCCTTTACAAGAGCAATAAAAATTGAAGGCTTGTCAAGTACGCACGACCTTTCTACATGGGCAGAGCGTGGTCTCCTGGCCAAAGAGCTACATATTACCACACCTTACAAAGCGTCGAGAAATTCATCCCCGGAAAAAGCCTGCTTGAATGCATATAGTAGTGTGACAGATGGATGCCGTACCAATGCGGGTAGGAAGACGCGTAAACTCGTGCGTGCGCAGTCAAATAGTTGGCATTTCCTTATCATGCTAGCGCGCGCACGCCACGATAACGTGCGCTGTTCGCCTCCGCAAGACGTACCTCGTCGGTGCTTACTGTGTTGTTTCGTACGCACTGCCGTCCGTACTTACATAGCAATGAAAAGCGTCCTTTTCTTGAACTCATCGGTGTAAACAAACAGAGATGGCACGTAATCAGGGCGCCTGAGTGAGCTGGATGGCGATCCTGCAAAACATAACCCCCGTGAATGTAGCACCACTGCGACTAGCCAAAGGGTGTACAGTACGTTAGAAAATCACCAGAAATATGCGAACACCGCAATGGTTATGAATCAAAGCGCGGCAATCACGTTGCCGCATAAAGGGCGATTGTTTTTTTCTTCGCTGAACGGCAGAAATGAACCGTTAAGTCAGTCACGCGCCGGCCTTGCACTCTTTGGCATTCAGTATATTGTAGCGGTGAATGAAGGAGGATAAGCACACTTACGAGGATAATTTACGGGTATATAATTGATGGGCAAAGTAACAACAGCGGGTTATGCCGAACCGACACGCGGACCCGGCCGGGGCGCGGGTTCGTCGCCACTTGGTCGGCCATATCTCACCGTTTTTGCCGTCGTATACTGTCCCTTTGAAGCAGAAGAGCTGTGTCGTACTGCTCAGAGCCATAGCGCGAGATTCATCACTGATAATACACGAAAGCAACAGCTGCGCGACAAGACTGGCAGTGCCGCACCGCCGCGCACTGAAAATAAATTCCAGCAGACGCAACATGCCGCATGAGTTACTCGAATACATAAGCGAAGTCGCAAGCATAATGCTCATAGTTAGTTTGCATATGCACCTTTTACGAACTGTTTTTCACACATCCTTGTCGAACCTGAAGGCTTCCACGGACGCGCCGCTTTAATTTGGGCGACTCCACAGCCCTGATCAAATCATCCGCGCTGGCGATCACCGTTAACCGATGCGAAGCGGCAAGAAGGGATGTTGCCGGGTACACCGCTAGAAGTACAGTCGCAATATTTTTGAGGGTGAACACGGGAAAGCGGGGCCTTCTGAGCTCACAGCGCGGTTCAGCGGAGGCAACGAGAAGCATTGTCATGCGCAGTGTGTCCGGAGGCGCAAATTCTCCCGCCGCCGCACTGCGTCACGCAAGCAAGTACGTGTCGTCTGCTGCGCGCGTACCGCAATAAGGTAGCCGTACGGTTCGGGATTGGTGACGATGTTGAACTTCTCATTACGCTACCCACGATGCATCAATAAACTTGAAGATATATGTAATGTTTTTGTGGGCGTTCTCGATGATGATGATGATGATATTTGGTGTTTTTTGGTGCAAGGGCCTAATGTGGCCAAAGAGCGCCAAGACAATGAATGGTATGTTTGCCATGATCAGTGGGTTCCGATGGTAGGATGCTATGTGGCTGTAAAGGGGCCTAAGAGCAAATCGCGGTATATAAGCGTAAAACATATATCGAATAGAATTATGGCAGTGACGTGTGGAATGATCTGTGGGTCGTGAATGTATGAGAAGTGGTCATGGTGCTAAAATTAAGGATATAAAAGCAGCACAACGCCTACCGAAGGCCTTTGTGAACAAAGACCACGAGGCACGTGCTTTCTTTAATAAAATACCGCAGCAGTGGCCTCTGCAGAGAGGCCGTGCTACACGTCACCTGGATAGATAACACGGAAATTATGTATGTCCTTTAAAAACGCGAGAAGTGATTGATATTTAAAAAGAGGTTCATTGCCCAAAAACATAGAAGGATGTAATGGGAGATATTGCCGTGATGGTAATGGAAAATGTTTTTTCCTCCGAGGCTCCAGTTCAGGGCACTGTAAGAGGACATGAAGTACACTGAGTGGCTCGCCACATTCATCACAGACAGGCGGATCGCCACCGGACAATAAGTAAGCATGTGTACTGTATGTGTGTCCTATCCTGAGTCTGCAAAGTGTAACCTGTGTGCGGCGTGTCTTCGATTCTGGTGGCCAATGAGCGAGATGAGGCTTGATAGTGTGTAATTTGTTGCCCGTTTCTCTGTCCCACAGACGTTGCCAGTAGGTCCTGACCTTTTTCTTAATAAAGGGCTTTAGGTCCATTACAGGGACGGCTATGGGTGAAGTGGCAGCGTCTGTATGAACTGATGTGGCTAGCTTGTCGGCCAACTCATTCCCTTCGATCTCGCGGTGCCCTGGCACCCAGCAGAGCACAATTTGCTGCTTGGATACATACGCGGTGCAAATGGTGGAATAAAGAGTTATATTACGGGGGTTCTGTGCCTACTTGGAGTGTTTAAACATTTCAACACGCTCAAAGAGTCAGTGTAAATGACTGCCTTGCGTATGTCTAGCTGTTTGATGTGTTTAACCGCCGCCAGGATGGCGTAGGCCTCCGCTGTAAAGATGCTTGTGTTTGGGTGTAGAACTCCCGCAGCAGAAAAGGATGGACCGACCGCTGCGTAAGACACGCCAGCGTGTGACTTTGAAGCGTCAGTAAAATATTCCGGGCAAGAGTATTTGTGCTGCAATTCGAGGAAATGCATACGGATATGTAGGACCGGCGCATGCTTTGTAACCTCAATGAAGGACAGATCACACTGAATCAGTTGCCACTGCCATGGTGGCAGCTGTACAGGAGGGGGCATGACATCGTGCTCGTGGATTGACACATCCATTTCTTCGGCAAGACCTCTTACTCGCAGTGCGTAGGGATTTCTAATGGAAGGGCGGTTCTGAAAGTTTTGGAGACTGGACAGATCATGTATGGTTGTGTAGGTAGGGGCGAATTGTTGAGTTCACTTTTAGGAAATATACAAATGATAAGTATGTTCTCTGCAGATGGAGCGACCATTCATTTGATTCAGCGTAGAGGCTTTCTACGGGGCTTGTTCTGAAAGCACCCGTAGAAAGGCGGATGCCCAGATAGTGGACAGGGTCTAACATCTTCAAGGCGCTCGGCGTCGCGGAGTGATATATAATGGAACCATAGTCTATACGTGATCGAATGAGGCTCTTATAAAGATTCAATAGACATCTTGTGTCACTACCCCACGTAGTGCGAGACAACACTTTCAAGATGCTCATTGTCTTCAGGCACTTGTTTCTTAAATACTTTAGATGTGCGATAAACGTTAACTTCGCATCTAGAATTACGCCTAGGAATTTGTGTTCAGTTTTTACAGGTAGACCCTCACCCTGTAGCTCGATGTTGGGATGAGGGTGCAGACCTCTCTTTCTGGAGAAGAGGACGCATGTGGACTTTTGTGGGTTAAGCCGAAACCCATTCTCGTCTGCCCACTTAGACAGTTTGTTCAGACCAAGCTGAACCTGTCGCTCACAGATTGCAAGGTTACATGACGTGAACTCTATCTGTACATCGTCGACATATACTGAATTATATATGTTGCGTGGGATGTACAGACGCAGAGAGTTAAAGAGGGCGCAACGATAAAGAGGGTGCAACTAAGCACACCACCCTCTGGTACTCCAGTTTCCTGCACATATGGTCTTGATAAGGCGCTACCTACACGAACACGGAATCTGTGGTTGGACAGATAACTTTCAATGATATTCAGCATAATGCCACGTATTCCAAAGTGTGCGAGATCTCTTAGTATTCCGAATCGCCACGTGGTGTCGTATGCTTTTTCCATATAAAGGAAAACAGACAGGAAGAATTGCTTGTGGACAAAAGCCTCACGAATCTGAGCCTCTAGGCGTATCAGATGATCAGTGGTGGATCGGCCGTCGCGAAATCCACACTGGTATGGGTCAAGCAGCTTGTTTGATTCTAGGAATGTATCAGAGGCGGTTTATCATCTTCTCGAAGACTTTGCAGATGCAGCTTGTTAGAGCTATGGGCCGACAACTCGATACGGACGATGGATCCTTGCCCTGATTCAGGATAAGAATCACTATGGCCTCTTTCGAGGCAGAGGGGATCTTGCCGGAGGTCCATATACAGTTATACAGACAGAGAAGGGTTTTCTTCGTTTCGGAGGGCAGGTTCTTCAACATTTCATATAGTATGCGGTCAGAGCCTGGGGCAGATTGGTTGCAGCAGGCGAGTGATGCATGCAGTTCTGCTAGAGAGAAAGGTAAGTTGTATGGCTCGTTCCCGGTGCTCTTTCGGTCTAGTTTTTGTTTTTCTATTGCTGATTTGTATGTTGTAAATGCTGTAGAATAGTGCGATGAACTGGACACATGTTCAAAATGTGCACCCAGATGGTTCGCTTGGTCCTCCAGGCTGTCTCCCTGCGTGTCTACCAGGGGAGGCGGATGTGTTTGTCGTCCTCTTACTCTATTGACCCGGTTCCAAACCTTGGCCTCATCAGTGTATGAATTGATGCTTGATAAGAATGTTTGCCAGCTGTCTCTCCTGGCTTGTCTGCGCGTTCTCCTACCTTGGGACTTGATTTTCTTAAAATTGAAAAGGTTTTCAGCAGTAGGAGAATCGCGAAGCTGCCTCCATGCTTTGTTCTGCTGCCTACGCGCGTTCCGGCATTGTTCATTCCACCATGGAACACGGCGTTTGCTAGAAAGTCCACTTGTTTGGGGGATGCACTTAGAAGCTGCATCAATTATCAAGTTAGAAAAATACTCGACGGCACCATCAATTTCGAGCGAAGACATGTCAGCCCACGAGATCGTACTGGTAAGTGTGTTATTTCTCCCAGTCCGCTGCATCGACCTTCCACCGGGGAGCATGTGGTGGAGATTCGTGTTGTCTTGTTGCTCTCAGCAGTATTGGGAAATGGTCGCTCCCGTAAGGGTTTTTTATAACTTCCCATTCAAGTTCGGGTAATATGGATGGAGAAGCTATGCTGAGATCTATAGAAGAAAAATTTTGTTTGCAAGACAATAATATGTAGGTTCTTTTTTGTTTAGCAGACATGCACCGGATGAGAAAAGAAAGCCTTCAATTAGACGGCCTCGAGCATCGATGCGAGAGTCGCCCACAGTCCGCTGTGTGCATTGAGATCCCCAAGAACAAGATAAGGTTCTGGCAATTCGTCTATTAGGGACTGGAATTCATGTTTGTGTAAGTGGTAAAGTGGGGGTATGTAAAGCGAGCAAATGGTGACGAGTTTGTTTAAGAGAACAAGTCGAACGGCCACTGCTTCGAGGGGCGTTTGCAGCGGTAAACGTTGACATGCTATGCTTTTCTGAATTATAATGGCAAACACCGCCTGAAGATGCAAGAGCATCATCGCGGTCTTTACGAAACGTAACATACTGTCGAAGAAAGTTTGCATGTTCCGATTTTAAGTGAGTTTCCTGTACACACAGCACTTTGGATTGTGTTCGTGGATAATTTCTTGCACATCATCGAGGTTCCTAAGAATGCCTCGGACGTTCCACTGTATGATTTGTATATCCATACTGAAAGTAAAATTGGTGCTGTGTGTACAAAAAAGGAAGTGTTGCCTTAGATTACAGAACCTTTTCCAGGTCCTGTAACGCGGGATTTCTCCTTTCTGAAGCGGTCGAGGGAGCCTCGACGCTCCTTAGGCGCTTGATGCACCGTCGGGATGGGTGTAGTGTCCATTGCCTCATGTGAGGCACTGGACACACGCTCTTGCGAGCAAGAAATTTCGCGAGAAAGTCTCGCCGCGAAGGACGAGACCTTTGTGCCCACCAGCCCGGAGGTCGATGGGGCTGCCTTTGGGCCTGAGCTGCGCCGGCTGTTGCCAGCGGCAGCAGGGGCCGGAGAGGGTGAGGCAGCCTTGACTGCAGCCACCGTGGGCACTGCTGGCGGTCCTGCCGGTTCGCTACGCGAAGCGCAGGATGCCGCCGTGGACTGTTGTGGTGCCGGTAACCCTAGGGTAACCGGGCTTGTTTTCTGGTTGGGTGGGGTAGGCTTAGCTCCTTCCACCCGGGGCAGGGGCCACAAGCGACAGCTCGCTGTGTGCGGGCTGGGCAGGTGGCAGTGGCCGCTGCGACGCTGCCCCCGACGCGCCGCATCAGCATAAGATGTGTTGTGGAAAAGTGAGCACCTCTTACGGGCTTCCTTGAAAGAAATATTTTCTTTTACTTTTAGGGTGATTATGTCCTTTTCTTTTTCCAGTTTGGACAGGAACGTGAGTAGAATGCGTGGTCACCACTGCAGTTCACACAGTGAGGAGTGCCAGTACAGTTGTCGGAGGAGTGGCCCTGTACTCCACACCTTGCACAAGTTATTTGACCACGGCAGCTCTGTGAGCCATGGCCAAATCTTTGGCATTGGAAGCACCGTCTAGGGTTAGGGACATATGGTCGAACAGTTAACCTAATGTATCCTGTTTCGATGGTTTCAGGCAGAACGCTAGATCCAAATGTGAGGACAAGATGTTTGGTGGGGATTTCTTTGTTGTCCCGTCTGATGATGATACGTTTTACATTGGTGACATTTTGATCTTTCCACCCTTCCAGGAGTTCTGCTTCTGATAATTCTAGGAGGTCTGCTTCTGATACGACTCCACGTGAGCTATTCATTGATCGGTGTGGTGATACAGAAATTGGTATGTTGCCGAAAGTCACAAGGTTGCCGAGTTTCTCGTACTGTTGTTTCTGAGGGACCTCAAGAAGAAGGTCTCCGCTAGCCATTTTGATGACTTTGTAACCTGAGCCTAAAGCTTCCGTCAAAGATTTCGCAACTATGAATGGAGAAATGGATCTGGCCGGTTTTGAAGCATTTTCACTGTTTACAACATGGTATTTCGGATAGATTTCTTTTGGTGGGTTGGAATGCAGGCTAAGTTCATCGGTGCGTCCCCTCTTTAGAGGGTGACGATCAAGTAGGCGGGGAAATGCTGGTGTTCCCATAACGGTTTGTTTTATTTCGGCGGCAATGGCGGCCACCCACCACGGAGCCCAACTAGGGGACGCTGCAGTGCTTAACGCGTAAGGCTGCAGGCGCCAACCGTACATTGCCACTATAACCTAATATATTGTACCCAAGGGAGGGCATATACACAAGGTTAACCCAAGCCGCCTATGAAAATTAAGAAGTGACAGAAGAGAAGAGATGATAGGATAGTTAAAGAAAGGAGACAGGAAAGCAAAAGGTTGGAGAGGGGGATAGGAAAAGGCGACCACCGATTTGCCCCGGGTGGGTCAGTCCGGGGGTGCCGTCTACGTGAAGCCGAGGCCAAAGGGGTGTGTTGCCTCTGCTGAGGGGCCTTAAAGGTCCAAACACTCAGCGTCGGCTCAACCCCCAGGATCTCCCTTTTCCCCGGACACGGCTAAGCCGCGCATATTAGACGCGGGAGGGTCCAACCCTCGTGTGCTCGGGTACGTGGTGGCGCAACTCACCAAACGCCTGCTTGCGCAGACGCCCCTGCGGGGTGTGGGCGTTCTCAAGATCATTGTTGATCTGCAGTCAGGTCACGCATGCTCATGACACTTGTTGGCGTATTTAAAAAAAAGCGGTTTCCGTCTTTGAGGAGCGTATATATATTCTTGCACATTACCGCATCTGTCAGAGCAGCCACTGAATTTCAGCATGGCCCGCGTTCCCGAAGAAGAGAGGTGGAAAATCGTACAATATTCGCCCAAGGGATATTCCCAGCGCTCCATCGGTGCTCTCGTGCACAGGCCGCTAAAGACCGTCAACAGTATTATTCAGGCATTCAGCAAGGAAGACCGACTCTGTGATCCCCACACAGGCGTCGACCAAAGGCAACGACGGAGGATGAAGACGCGCTTATGGTAGCTGCTCTCTTCGAGAACCCGTTCCAGTCCGCGAGGCAAGTGCGGGAGCAGTTAGATGTGAACGCTTCCCTTGCTATGGTCCAGCGACGCCTCCGAAGTGCTGGACTGCGAAATTCTGTAGCTGCACGAAAGCCAGTCGTCACTGCTTCGAACAAGAAGTCACGTCTCCAGTTTGCCGAAGCACACGCCTCATGGATGGCAGATCACTGGGGCCCAGTGATCTTCTCGGATGAGTCGACTTTTACAACTCGCCAAGACCAACGGATGCGAGTTAGGCGAACCAGAGGCACACGGTAGAAAATTTTTCTTAATGCACGTTTGATTTTGCGAAGGATGGTTAAAAATACGATTTACATGCAGTTACGAGCCAGCCAATGTGCAGGGAATTGCCGCAAGTGGCCGAAACTGCGTGAACGTGTGGGGCGCGGTGTCAAGGCATGGTCTCGGGCCTCTGCATCGCATAGAAGGTGCCCTTACATCGCAGCGATACTGCACAGAAATTTTGGACAATGTGTTGCTGTCCTACGCCCACAGCGTCTTTCCCGATGCCAACTTTGTTTCAACATGACCTGGCGCCGGTTCACACGGCAAAAGTTGTCAAGGAACATATAGAAAATCGCAGAATCAGCATGCTTTCCTGGCCGGGCAAAGGCGCTGACATGAATATCTGCGAAAATATGTGGGGGGTTGTTGCATACGGACCCTTTCCCGGAATCACTCAAGTTTCCCCACCACCTCAAAAGGCCGTCGCATTCCAATTATGGTGCGCCGAGGCGCATCAACCACGCTACCGTACCCGTCAGACAGGTTGGCGACACCCACCCTCATGCGCCTCACGTCAAGCTATTGCCTCTCATCCTGCTTACTCTTCTCGAAAGTGCAACGGGAGACGCGCACGGTTCCAGGTAGGAGGCCTTGGTCGAGAGCAAAGTGGTTTTGCAGCACTGGAGGGTCGTTCCGAGCACGGGCCAATACCAGGGGAGGAAAACGACGACACCTGAGCTGGCACGACGATTGCCCGAAAATGACGGGACCCCGAGGAACCTCAATGGACCCCAAAGAATTCCGAGAGTCTCCGAGAGACCAAAGGGGTTCAAAGAGTGACAATTCGAGGAGAGGGACATTCCTCTTCTTGCCACGGGCCGGAGCGTCCGATTTGCTGCCGGCTGTCGATCACTCTATGAATGTTCATTACTTTGTATATTGACGCGAAGCTGCCCACTACAGGCACCGATCGTGATAAGTCAGCTGCCCACTACAGGTACAAGATCGCCAGAGAGAAGACGACGAAGGGCGCAGGTTTGCGCGCGTTCTCCTGAGTGTCGGCCATCATAAAAGAAGGCTGTTCTCTTTCGGCAAGCTCGTTATAATTATCTTCGTGACATTTTACTGGTGGAGGTGCTGGGTATATGATACCATTGCCGGAGACGCAGCGTACCCCTGACTCATCCCCAGTGAGTAGTCCGGGAGAGATTACTCCTGTGCACGTACGCACCAGCCGCCGTCTTCAAGGGCTCCAACCTGAGCACGGTCTGTTGCCCGATCGTATCCGGACGATGAACCTGAGCCCACAGCCTCCTGCTGCTGCGGCTGTTTCGCCGGCGCAGATCATCTTCAACCAGCCACAGACGCCGATTGCGTTCCACGGAGATGCTACTGAAGACGTGGAAGATTGGCTAGACCATTTCGAGCGGGTCGCCGAATGCAACGGATGGAACGAAGACCGCAAGTTGCGCAACGTGTACTTCGCGCTCCAAGACTCCGCGAGGACGTGGTTCCATAACCATGAAACGACATTGACTTCGTGGCACGAATTCCGACAGCAGCTGGTCGCCACATACTCCAACATGGACAGGAAGGAGCGAGCGGAGCTGGCAATACAGGCAAGATTCCAAGCCCCGAACGAGAGCGTCACCACGTATACTGAAGACATGGCTCGGCTGTTCAGACGTGCGGATGCCTCAATGGCCGAAGACAAGAAGGTGCGACATTTGATGCGAGGTGTGAAGCAAGAGATCTTTGCTGGACTTATTCGGAATCCGCCCACAACACTTGCAGACTTCCTTGCTGAAGCGACAGCAATGGAAAGGGCCCTTCGACAGCGTGCCAGACAATACAACCGCAACGTGATGGAACTTTCACACAGCCCCTCTAGCATGACCTCGGAAAACCACCTCGAGGACTTACGCGAATTGATCAGGGCTGTGGTAAGAGAAGAGCTCCACAAAATGCAGCTAACCGACGCGCCGACAGCCCGAATTTCTGTGGCGGAGATAGTGCGCGACGAGATTAGGCAAGCCGTCCAAGCTCCTGAACGCTACGAGGTACCACAACAGCGGGAGCCAGTCCGAATGACTTATGCGGACGCCGTACGACGACCGTCGCTGTACGGCCCCTCAAACGTCATGCGCCCCTCCGAACAGACTGAAGTAGTGTTCAGGCGTCGCAGTCCATCGTCCATCGAGGAGTCGAGGCCCCGAAAAAGCGACGTTTGGCGGGCTCCTGACCTCAGGCCCCTATGTTTTCATTGCGGAGAGGCTGGCCACGTCTACAGGATGTGCCCCTATCGACGAGTGGGCCTCCGCGGGTTCCCTCCAGGTGCACCTCGTCCACGACCTGGTCAGCGCCCGATGGAGATAGAGAACTTCATCGCGAGTCGCGACAGTTCATTCGAGCAGCGAAGGCACGAGCCCCGTTCTGCATCGCCTGCTCGATACCGATCGCCAAGTCCCTCATTTCATCGAGACGCTCGTAGGCGTCGTTCACCCAGCCCTGCAAACAAACCCGGAAAACTGAGTCCAGCGACCTCCGGAGGTGAGGCCGCTGACGCCGAGCGCTTCGAATATCCTCCATCACGACGACAACGACTACAAAGCACCGACGTTCAGTCACACTCCAGTGCCCAAAGGCAAGTGGTAACGTCAGACATACTGGTTACCATAGACGACGAAGAAGTTACTGCTTTAATTGACACTGGTGCGGACAGCTCGATTATGAGCAGAGAGCTTGCGTCAAAGTTAAAGAAAGTTTTTACGCAGTGGACTGGGTCGCATGTCCGTACTGCTGGAGGGCATCTATTAATTCCTGTGGGCAGATGCACCGCTCGGGTAAATATTTGTGGATTTACGTACGTCGGGGTCTTCATTATTCTGCCCAGCTGCTCGAGGGACTTGATACTCGGCATGGACTTTCTACAGGCGAATGGAGCCATAATTAACCTGGAAAAATCGAGCGTGACGTTCTCTACGGCAAAAGCTATAGCAAGCGACGCTGGCGACGAGAATCCCACCGAAAACGCCTTGCGCATCGTCGAAGACAGCATAACGGTACCGCCAAGAAGCAGCCTACTGACCCTGGTAACGTGCGACGCATTCGACGGCTATGAGGGCATCGCCGAGGCAAACATTCCGTTAATGCTTGAGCGGAACATCTGCATTGCACGGGGCCTCGTTCAGCTTCAGCACAGACGCTCATTAGTCCTGCTGACAAACTTCAGCAACGAATACCAGCACTTACCGCAAGGCACAGCTGTCGCCTTCCTCCATCAAATTGCTGCCTTCACTGATGTCGCCTCGCTAGAAACTGCTTCCCCTAATTCATCGATAGAGGCCAACCTGAGCGATCGCATTCAGATTAACCCGGGCTTATCGGAACGACAGAAACAACAGCTACTGGACCTTATCAACGACTTCTCTGGCTGTTTCTCTACCGAGTCTAAAGTACGGCGCACCTCCGTTACGAAGCATCGCATTCCTACGGACGAGTCAGCACGCCCCGTTCGTCAGCATCCTTACCGCGTTGCGCCTACGGAAAGGGAGGTGATAAAGCGCCAGGTTCAAGAAATGTTAGATGATGACGTGATTCAGCCATCCATAAGTCCATGGGCGTCACCCGTCGTTTTAGTCAAAAAGAAGGACAACACATTACGCTTCTGCGTAGACTACAGACGGCTTAACAGTGTCACCAAACGCGACGTTTATCCTCTGCCACGGATCGATGACGCTCTGGACCGTCTACGCCACGCCCAATTTTTCACCTCGTTGGATCTTAAGTCTGGGTACTGGCAGATCGAAGTAGATGAGCGTGACCGCGAAAAAACGGCATTTGTGACTCCTGATGGATTATATGAATTTAAAGTCCTCCCATTCGGCCTGTGTTCCGCACCTGCCACATTTCAGCGGATGATGGACACTGTTCTCTCTGGACTGAAATGGCAGACGTGCTTAGTCTACTTAGACGACGTTGTGGTGTTTTCCATAACGTTTGATGAACATCTCGAACGACTCAAGAATGTACTCCTCGCAATCAGCAAAGCAAATCTGACTATCAAGCCTGAGAAATGTCATTTTGGCTTTCAGGAGCTAAAGTTTCTCGGACACGTAGTCAGCCCCCGCGGTGTTCGGCCAGACCCCGAGAAGCTAGCTGCCGTCGCTGAGTTCCCGCGTCCAACAGACAAGAAGGCAGTTCAGCGATTCTTAGGTCTCTGCGCCTACTACCGTCGTTTTGTCGAGGGGTTTTCAAGGATCGCCGAACCATTAACGAGACTCACACGCCAAGATGTACCCTTCGAGTGGACGGAAGAACAACAGGAAGCCTTTACGGAATTGCGGAAGCGACTTCAAACAGCCCCCGTACTCGCGCATTTCGACGACAAGGCTGACACAGAAATCCACACAGACGCCAGCAACGTGGGGCTCGGTGCTATACTCGTTCAGTGGCAAGACGGCGCCGAACGAGTACTAGCCTACGCGAGCCGCAGCCTCACAAAGGCAGAGGTCAACTATTCCACGACTGAAAAGGAGTGTCTAGCTGTCGTTTGGGCCATCGGCAAGTTCCGACCCTACCTTTACGGCCGCCCTTTTCGCGTAATAAGTGACCACCACTCACTGTGTTGGCTTGCGAGTCTTAGGGACCCTTCAGGCCGCCTCGCTCGTTGGAGCCTCCGCCTTCAGGAGTACGACGTCACAGTGGTATATCGATCCGGACAGAAGCACGGCGACGCTGACTGCCTCTCACGTGCACCTATACCTTGGAAGCCCTGTGACGTAGAGCAAGATTTTCCGTTTCTCGGTGTAGTGGACACTGTCGAGATGGCTGACCTCCAACGTGCAGACAGTACATTGCTTCCCCTCATTAGATACCTTCAGGGAGCCGACGTTGTTGTCCCACGACCGATGTCACGCGGTCTGACTTCTTACTGCCTCCGGAACGACGTGCTCTACAAAAAGAACTCCGAAAACAGCCAAGAAACGTTCCTTCTTGTCGTCCCGGTTTCGCTGCGCGAAGAAGTACTGCAGGCGTGTCATGACGACCCGTGTGCCGGACACTTAGGCTTCGCCAGGACGTTAGCGCGCATACGTCAAAAGTATTACTGGCCACAACTATTCACGTCCGTTCAGCGCTACGTGAGAAGCTGCCGTGATTGTCAACGGCGCAAGGTTCCACCTTTGAAACCTGCTGGTCTTCTGCAACCCCTGGACCCTCCTCCAGCACCATTTCAACAGGTGGGAATGGACCTCCTCGGTCCGTTCCCTACGTCGTCCACAGGAAACAAATGGATAGTCGTCGCAACGGACTACCTAACGAGGTACGCAGAAACCAAAGCTGTGTCCCGTGGAACTGCTACAGAAGTCGCGATGTTTTTTGTCCATGAAATCGTACTACGTCATGGGGCCCCTTCAATCTTAATAACCGATCGAGGAACTGCGTTTACTGCTGACTTAATGCAAGAGATCGTAACGCTGACCCACACCAATCATCGGAAAACCCCGGCCTATCACCCACAAACTAATGGACTAACCGAGCGCCTCAACAGAACTATGGCCGATATGATCTCCATGTACGTTGACGTAGAGCACAAGTCATGGGACCAAATTTTACCATACGTGACATTTGCATACAATACGGCCATGCAGGAAACCACCCGATTCACACCATTTGAACTGGTTTATGGGCGCTGCGTAACAACACCTTTAGACGCCATGCTCCCGGTAGACAACGGAACCACAAGAAGTGACAACGCTGACGACATCATCCAGAAAGCCGAAGAAG
Organism: Dermacentor silvarum; assembly: GCF_013339745.2. Classification (NCBI taxonomy): domain Eukaryota; kingdom Metazoa; phylum Arthropoda; class Arachnida; order Ixodida; family Ixodidae; genus Dermacentor; species Dermacentor silvarum. Next base: position 127,528 of record NW_023606281.1, read on the forward strand.
CTCGACAGCTTGCTCGCAACCGCATCCGCAACCAGCAGAGTACCGACGCCCGCCGTTACAACAGTGGCCGAAGGCACATCCAGTACGAACCCGGCGACTATGTTTGGGTGTGGACACCCGTCCGTCATCAGGGGCTGTCAGAAAAATTACTGCGCCGATACTTTGGCCCGTACAAGATCGTCAGGCGACTCAGCGACGTGAACTACGAGGTCGTCCCTCAGAGTACCAATATGAGCTCGAGCCGACGGCGAGCACGAGCCGAGATTGTGCACGTAGTACGTATGAAGCCGTACTACGCCCGCGAAGAAGTGCCCCTCTGATCAACTCTCTCCCACGCTCTCTGTCGCCCTTTACCCTCTCCAACCGGCGACCGGGACGGTCGCTTTTCACGTGGGGAGTAATGACGCGAAGCTGCCCACTACAGGCACCGATCGTGATAAGTCAGCTGCCCACTACAGGTACAAGATCGCCAGAGAGAAGAGGACGAAGGGCGCAGGTTTGCGGGCGTTCTCCTGAGTGTCGGCCATCATAAAAGAAGGCTGTTCTCTTTCGGCAAGCTCGTTATAATTATCTTCGTGACAATATTAGCACTGTAAATAATGTAAATAAACCTCTATTTCCCAAAGTCCGTCCTCGACATCCCTCGACTCCCGCACTCAACGGCAAGATCTAATAACTGGTGGCAGCGATCAGGATGAACCTTCGTCCGAAGAAATCCTGAGAAACTGGAACAGCGAAGAAGAAAGAGCCTTCGACCCAGACAGTCCTGAGGAACTGGGAACAGCGGACCGATGGACCAGATGGCGTGGTGCTGCATCCGTGAGTGAGTGCGTGGTTTTTTCCTTTTGATTCGCCAGACTGCAAATTTTGCACGTTTATTTTGATTATTCTGGGAATCGGGAATTTGTAGCATATTGTCTGTTTGCACAAATTATTTAAGGAAACAGTTCTAACCACTAGTCGGGGCAGCCGCCATGGATCTTAGAAGGTTGACGAAGTCAGAGTTCTTTATGTGCGACGAGTTGGGAGTTGAGGCGGATTAAAAGATGAAAAAATAAAAAAAGGCAGCTATCCATAGGGAAATTCAAGATAGTGGCAATGATGATGAAAGCATTAAGATCGCTTGGGAGGTGCTACAAGAAACGCGGGAGCGGGAGCGTCAAGAACTAGAGAAGGAACGTAAGCGTGAGCGTGAAGAACGTGAACGTCAAGAACGTGAGAAGGAACGTGAGCGTGAGCGAGAACGGGAAAAGCACGAGAAATAGATGGCAGGGCTACAAGTAGAACTTTAGAAGTCGCTTCCAGCGGCGGGAAGTGAAGGGGACAACAGCAGCAGATCCAGCGAGGTCGAGCCATGTCGGATGGACCAGTGGATGAAACCGTACAAGGTTGGAGAGGACATTGCCTTATTCTTGGTTCATTTTGAGAGAACTTGTGAGAGGTGTAATGTCGCTCAGGGCACCTGGTCACAGCGGTTAGTGACTTTGTTGCCTTGTGAGGCAGTGAACGTAGTCGCTAGACTAACGGCGAATGACGCGGAAGACTACGCTAAAGTAAAGGCAGCGCTGTTCAGGAGGCACTGAATTTCCCTGGAAACATTTAGGCAGCGATTCAGAGAAGCGAGCAAAAAGAGCGACGAGGGCTACTCAGAGTTTGCATACGGTTTGAAAACAAACCTCGTTGAGTGGCTTAAGGGTGCCGAAGTATACGAAAGTAGAGACAAAATTATAGAGTATACTTGTCTCGAACAATTCTACCGCAGCATTACACATTCAGTGAGGTTTTGGGTGCAGGATAGAGATGCAGTAGATACGGTAGATAAGGCGGCTCGGCTAGCTGATAAGTACGTGATGCGACGACAACTCACTACCGACGACGAGCGTTCAAATGGAAGGGATAATTCGAGAAGGTATATCCACCCAAAAAAACAGACACAGGTAAAAGCTACCGAGAGGGCCGAGTCGATGAAAAAACTCAGGAAGTCAACAACGATAAAGGAGCTAGCAACCCTCCGGAGGAGGGGACAAAGAAGTTGGATACGCGAGAGTTCGAGAAGAGGCGACCGGTCCGATGTTATCAGTGCCAGGGCCTAGGTCACTATGCCTCGGATTGCAAAAAAAAAAAAGCCGGTAATGCTGTCCTACGTGGGCGGAAGCGACGAAAGCTTGGAGCTTCTCCGTCCATACGTCCAGGAGCTACGGATTAGCGGAAAAACCTGTAAGGTATTAAGGGACAGTGGAGCAACTATGGACCTAGTTCACCCTTCTTTTGTAACCGCCGAGGACTATACAGGGAAGTTAACTTGGATTGAGTCAGTGCTAGAGGAACACAGCGTGTGTCTGCCAATAGCACGAGTGACAATTTCCGGTCCTTTTGGAGAACTAGAGACAGAGGCAGGCATTTCGAAGGCGCTACCAATGGACTACCCGTATCTCTTTTCAAACCATTCGGAGCATTTGTTACGGGAGCGCGGTCAGGAGTTCGGAGAAGGAAGGGTGCAGGCATTAACCCGTTCGTGAGCACGCCAAATCGCCGCTCAGCTGACCGAGGACCCCAGCGCAGCGGTGGCGGAACGCGAGGAAGCGCATTCCCTAGAACCTCGGACAACAGAGGAAAAAGAAAACAGTGTGACAGCAGAGGCGCCACTTAAAATGATCCCCGTAGAAAACTCGCGTAGCGAAGTAAAGTCGTCAGTGGAAATACCAGAAAGGGAGAGCGGCTCTGTGCTATCACCTGCCTCTGGGGGCTTTCACAGGCTTCTCCAGGTGGACAGGGAGTAGCTCAGCGCGGAGCAACAGAGGGACCAGACTCTCACACGTTTACACTACAACGCGAAAGAGGCCATAGCGAGGCGCAATGTTACCATCCACGAGAAGGGAGGACTGCTGTATAGACACTACCGAGATCGTAGGGGCCGTATCCTCGATCAGTTAATCGTTCCGGAGAGGAATCGGGCGGATCTCCTCACTTTGTGTCATAGAAATGGCTGGTCGGGCCGTCTAGGAATCAAGAAAACAAAGGAGAGGCTCTTGTTGGAATATTACTGACCAGGATGCTTTAGGGAGATGGAAAATTATGTAAGGTCCTGTGACGCGTGTCAGCGAGTTGGGAAGCCGGGAGATAAACGCAAGGCACCTTTAAAGTTGGTTCCCTTAATCACGGAGCCATTCCGTCGGCTGGTGATCGACAGAGTCGGGCCGTTGCCGCTGAGTCGATCAGGGTGCAAGTACCTTTTGACCATGCTCTTTCCCACGACAAAGTTCCCTGAGGCGATTACTTTGAAGGAACTGAGCTCCACCGAGATAGTTGACGCTTTATTGTCCACGATTGCGCGCATCGGTTTTCCTGCAGAGATTCAGGCTGACCAGGGGACGGTGTTTACAAGTGCTTTAATCACGACATTCTTAGAAAGGTGTGGCGTGCGTTTGATACACAGCTCCGTGTATCACCCACAATCAAACCCTGTTGTGAAGATACACTCAGTACTTAAGAGAGTGTTACGTGCATTGTGGCATGAACACAAAACAGACTGGGAGGACTGCTTACCCGCAACACTGTTCGCGTTGAGAACGGTCCCACACAAGGCAACGGTGTTCACTCCTTCCGAGCTTGTGTACGGTAGGGCGATCCGATCCCCCCTCAGGATGTTAAGAGAAATGTGGGAAGGAACAGGTTAAAGCCAGACGGTGGTGAGTTACGTTTTAATATTGCTGGATCGCTTAAGTGTGACGCGAGAACTGGTGGAAAAAAACCTAAAAGAGGCCCAGGAAACCGCGAAGGCGTACTATGAGAGAAATGCGCGTAGGCGAACATTTAAGGTAGGCGACAATGTCATGATCGTAAGGCCTTCACGAAAAAACAAACTTCAGGTAAAGTGGGACGGACCTGTAAAGGTTACCCAGAAGATATCGGAGACTAACTACACCCTAGAGGTTCCCGGAAAAAGGAATAAAGAAATCATTTACCACTCTAATTTAATGAAACCTTATTGTGGCAGGGAAGAGGTGGTGAACATGGTGGTAAACGCGTCTGAAGAAGTAGCGGTCGAACTTCCGGTTTTAGCGACAGTGACAGGTGCGGAACGCTCCATGGAGGACAACCTGAATCTGTCTGTAAACCGACTGGCTCTCGAGGCCGCTCAAGTAAGCGACCTCCGGAAAATCTTTGAGGAATTTCGCCAATGCTTCAATAGCCAGCCGGTGAGAACAACGCTCATTACTCATGAGATTGAGTTGACATCAGACCAGCCCGTCCAATCCAAACCGTACCGTGTCTCACCTCGACAGCCAGAAATAATGGAATTAGAGATCAAACGAATGCTTGAGCTTGGAATCATTGAGCCAGCGGACAGTGATTACACTTCCCCTGTGATTCTCGTAGAAGCGAGCGGGAAAGAGCCGCGTCCATGTGTGGACTATAGGAAATTGAATGCGATTACAAGGGACCAACTTTACCCTATAGCTAAAATAGAAGAACGAGTCGAACGGGTGAGCGGAGCCCACTATATTTCAACAATCGACTTAGTTAGGGGGTACTGACAGATGCCCATGTCAGAAAGCTCAAGTCGCTACGCAGCGCTCACTTCCCCGCTTGGCACATTTCGACCATTAATGTTAAGTTTCGGGCTGAAAAACGCACCGTTTACCTTTTCCAAGCTGATGGATATCGTTTTGAAAGACCTACAGGATTACGCCATCCCCTACTTAGATGATGTGGCTATCTTTTCTGACAGCTGGAACGAACACATCGAGCACTTAAGGAAAGTGCTGGCACGTCTACGAGACGCGGGTCTCACGGTAAAGGCCAAAAAGTGCAACTTCGGGTGTTCGCAAGTTACCTACCTAGGGCATGTCGTAGGACGGGGAACGCGGTGGCACTCCGAACTAAAAATAGGGCCTATAAATAACTTTCCTGAACCACGAACTAAGACGGATGTCAGGGCCTTTCTGGGGCTCGTGGGATATTACCAGCGGTACATTCCAAATTTCTCCCAGATAGCAAGCCCCTTGACAGACACCCTCCGAAAGGGAGAGCCCGAAAAAGCTCGATGGAATGAGGCCAAAGAAAGCGCATTTCAGCACTTGAAAGGAATTCTGAGCTCAGCACCAATGCTTCGGACCCCCGATTATTCTAAAGAATTTGTCGTGCAGTGCGACGCTAGTGACAGAGGGTTGGGAGTCGTCCTCAGCCAGGTGGGCGAAGACGCGGAGGACCATCCGGTACTGTATGCTAGCCGAAAATTAACGTGTAGAGAGGAGGCGTACAGCGCTTCCGAAAAAGAATGCGCCTGCTTAGTTTGGGCGGTCCAGAAATTATCTTGCTACCTGTACGGGGCGAAATTCACTTTCGAGACCTACCACTGTCCTCTGACCTTGCTCAGACACATGTTCCCTAACGGACGCTTCCTCAGATGGAGTCTAATTCTTAAGGAATATAACTTCACTGTCCGTTACAAAAGGGACAAGTTAAATGGGAACGCGGATGGTTTGAGCCGGTTGTTTCGGTAAACCGACGTATCACCTTCCTTCCCTTGACTAACGAGGCAGGATGTGTTATTATGGGTTGAAAGTCATCCTTGTAGTTTCAACACTTTGCTTGTGTATAGTTATAAAACTGTTTTCATTATTGTTTAATTTTCTCCCGTTTCTTTTGCAACGACAATATCACTCTGGCCTTGTCGGCATTCGGGGGGGGGGGATATGGAAAGCTGTTTAGAAAGGTGGTTGGAACACTTTGTCAAAATTGGGGAAAAAAAGAAACGCAGGGTTGATTTTGACATTGTAATAGCCTGGCGAGTCAGGGGTGAAGAGCCTGCGCTTGCACGTGGTGCAGCGCTATGTTGTTTCGTTTATCTCGAGTACCCGGGATCCTGAGATTCCTCACACGAGGCTCGTCACCAGTACACTACATGTTCCCTCAGCGTTCCTCATGGCCAGTGAATTGAGTTCACCAGCCATTCTGAATTTCAGGGGTGAGGAGGAGCTGTTGCATACGGACCCTTTACCGGAATCACTCAAGTTTCCCCACCACCTCAAAAGGTCGTCGCATTCCAATTATGGTGCGCCGAGGCGCATCAACCACGCTACACGACCCGTCAGACAGGTTGGCGACACCCCCCTCATGCGCCTCATGTCAAGCTATTGCCTCTTATCCTGCTTGACTCTTCCCGAAAGTGCAACGGGAGACGGGCACGGTTCCAGGTAGGAGGCCTTGGTCGAGAGTAAAGTGGTTTTTCAGCACTGGAGGGTCGTTCCGAGAACATCCCGTCTCCTTCAGCTGAGCGCTTCCAGGCGAGGAGGCAATGCCGGAGGCAAATGAACCATCGGACGATGGAGCCCTCGGAGCGTCCCCATTGGCCGAATAAGACGGCACTTGCACGGGCTAATACCAGGGGAGGAAAATGACGACACCTGAGCTGGCTCGACGATTGGCCGAAAATGACGGGACCCCAAGGAACCTCAATGGACCCCAAGAAATTCGGAGAGACTCCGAGAGACCAAAGGGGTTAAACGAGCGACATCTCGAGGAGAGGGACATTCCTCTTCTTGCCACGGGCCGCAGCGTCCGATTTGCTGCGGCCCGTCGATCACTGTATGACTGTTCATTACTCAAATCAAATCAAATCAAATCAAAATTTATTCCAACATACAGCAGATGTTGAGGACCATGGACAAAAAGCCAGCAAGGCTTGACGTGGTCCATGGCCCAGTTTTAAAGGCAGCTACAAAATAACAAAGGATAAACACAGTCTAACACAAGAAAATAGAAAAGGTGAATGTCCACACTAATAACTGTGAGGCCATTATCAGGATTACCATGAGGAAATAAAGCACATAAAGCAAATGATATGACATACATATTGAGTATCTTTTATGTATATTATGTATATTGATGTATATTTATGTATACTATGTATATTAGCACTGTAAATAATGTAAATAAACCTACATACCCAAAGTCCGTCCTCGACGTCCCCCGACTCCCGCACTCAACGGCAAGATCTAATAGGGCACATCAAAGCAGCCATGGTCCGAAAACCTGTCCGCCCGACGACTGGGGACGAGCTGTGGGCAGCCGTTCGACAAGAATGGGAGGACCTTCGAGCGCATCATGACTTTGTGCCAGCGCTGTACACGTTACTGCCCTCTAGGATGGCAGTAGTCATTTCCGCAAAGGGTTGTATGACCAAATAGTAGTAAGTGGTTCGTGGGGAAAGGGAAAGGTTGGCGCTATCTTCTGCAGCCCTTGAGGGCTGCAGAACATCATCAAAGCGAAAATTATTCCTGCTTACTAATACTACTTGTAACAAGCCCGCACATAATAAACAGACAAAGTAGTCTTCATGTCGCCATTACTAACTTCTTCTTTATTCTCCCCTGACCCCCGGCCCCTTTACTACAAATTCTGTCTTTCTTCTTCTTCAACTGCTTGAGCACGCTTCACTCTCCCCGCCATTGTTTTCATCCCTCCTGGGATGGTATTTAAAAACGTTTAAATACGGTGCCATTGGGGCCTACATACCAGACAGTCTTTAAGATTCCCTGTTGGCTTGCTGTTTTGACAACAGAGAATGGTCCTCTGTGATTTGAGCATGAGTTCGACAGCCCTTTTCTTACTAGCACCAAGTCTCCAACCTCTATTCTTGGTATGGTTGTGTTTTGTCTTTTGTCAAAGTTCCTTTTCATTCTTTCACGGTACTTAACTTCGCTCTCTTCATTTCTTCTCTCTTCTGTCAGTTGCAGCTCTGCTTGAATTCCTAGAGACGTGTCGGCTGGTAGATAGGTTGGGTTCCCTGTAGCAGCAAAGAGCGGTGTGCATCCCAGAGCTGTTGTATAGGATCGGTTATGATGAGCTACCGCCGCTTCAAGGCAGCACTTCCATCCACCTGGGAAGTCTGGATACATATTTATGTACTGTTTGATGTCCCGAATAGCTCGCTCAGCTAACCCATTAGCTGCTGGGTGATACGGTGCTGTGAACCTGAGCGTAACTCCACGTTGCTCGGCCCATTCCTTAAGGTGGTGGCTCCGAAAGGCAGGTCCGTTGTCTGACACTACTACTTTAACGTTGTCAAACATCTTTCGGCTTAGAAAGGAAATCACGCTGTTGGCGTCCTCCTTCCCCGGTTTTGCTGCCACCATCCTGGTGCACTCATCCACACACAACAGGAATGCTTGCGTTTTCTTCACGCCTTCAGATTTTTTTCGGAGTTCAGCGAAGTCCATGTGAATAACTTCAAATGGTACGCTTGAGTGCGTCGGTAATGTCATCTGTTGGGTTGGTTGCTTGAACTTTACTTTATTCACCTGGCATTTGTGGCATGATTGCACGTATCTTTTTGTGTCTTCCTTCATGCGGGGCCATGTGAACCTTTTCGTCAGTTTCATGTAGGTCCGCCAAAAGCCATCGTGACCACCTGAATGGGGACTATTGTGGTAAAGGTCCAGAATTTTCGGAACCAGTGTAGGAGGCACTGCTATTTTGCCTGTCTGGGTCAGTTGCAAAAGTTCAGTTCCTTCCCAAATTTTGGCGGTACCTATTGCTTCGTGTTGCACATCAAGAACTGTTACCCCCAATCTCGACATTGCGTCCGCATCTTTCATAGAAGCTCCGGGACGGTGATTCACTTCAAAGTCGAACTGTTGAAGCTCGCTCACCCACCGTGCGACTTTTCCTTTTGGCTCCGCCATTTTCAAGAGGTGGGTAAGTGCCTCATGATCTGTGTACAACTTGAATCTGGTACCTTCCAGGTAGGAACGGAAGTACCGAATTGCCTTTAAAACGGCTAGAGCTTCCTTCTCTGTCGTCGTGTAGTTCACCTCCGCTTTGTTAAATGTGTAGCTATGGTAGCCAATTACGCTTAGTTGGCGATTGTTCGGCTGACTTGTGTCTCGCTGGTATAGTATCGCACCCGTTCCGTAATGCGAGGCACCTGTATTGAGCTCAAATGGTAGAGCAAAGTCCGGCAGTCTGAGGACTGGATCAGACGAGATAACTCGTACTAGCTCTTGGTAGGCCACCTCACAGTCACCCGTCCAACAGAATGGTACTTCTTTTTGTGTTAGTCTAGTCAGACATCTTGTTTTGAGAGCATAATCTTGGATAAATGCTCTAAAATGTCCTGCCAACCCCAAAAACACGCGTAATGAGTGAACATCAAAAGGTTTCACAAGTTGTGCAATGCGTGCCACCGATTCTTCTTTTGTGTTTTTTGTAGTGCCATCCAGAACTCTGCCCAAGAAAGTCACCTTCTTCTTGAAAAATTCACTCTTCTTAAAATTGACCTTTAGGTTGGCTTCTGACAAAGCGGTGAGGACATGTGCCAGGTGTTGTTCATGGAGACGCTCGCTTTTGGAATACACAATAATATCATCTACGTAGACATTGCAGAAGCGGCCAATGAACGGATCCAGAACCATATTCATCATTTTCTGAAACAAGTTGGGCGAGTTCTTCCATCCGAAGGGGAGGCGGTTGTATTCGTAGATGTCAAACGGAGTTATGAACGCCGTATACTGCTTTGTATCCTCTTGAAGTGGTACTTGCCAAAAACATTTACAAAGGTCTATCCTAGAAAACCAAGTACATCCACCTGTGTCATCAATAATTCCATCTATTCTTGGCATAGGGAATGGAATTAGATGTGTCTGTTTGTTAATTGCTCTGTAGTCAGTGCAGAGTCGGAGGGTTCCATCTTCCTTGGGTGCTATGGTTATCGGCGATGCATATGGTGATACGGACGCACGGATACTACCTGCGTCCAACATCTTCGCAAGCTCTTCTTTCAGCCATGCCTTCTTTTCTCTGGTGAGGTTGTAAGGTTTCCTCCGTACTACAGTTTCGTCATGTAATTTAAACGGGACTTCAAACTTCGTAGCACCTGGAGGATAGCCTCCACAGCAGTATAATCCAGGATAGATTAGAGGTATGTCATCTCCTTTCTTCACAACGCGAATTTCCTTTTCTTTTATAACAGGTTGCGGCTCCTGCTCATCTTGGCTCACAGACACAGTGTCATCCCAGTGTATGTTGAGCTTGAGCAACTTCATATCCGGACGGGAGAGTAGAAAGTCATACTCAATGCCTTCTATAACCAGTGCCAGTATTTCTGCAGTTTGTGATTGGTACTTAAGCTTTAGGCGCATCCTTTCGCAGTGTTCCTTCTCACGCCCGTCGTAGCCTCGTACAACCACTGTTTTTCCTGTGAATATCTTCTCAGTTTTAGCTCTGCTTCCTTTTATAATTGAAACCGAAGCTCCACTGTCTACAAGAGCTCGCATTGTCTCACCGTCCACTTCAAGTTGTATATGCAATAAACTTGATGACACAAGTTGAACTGTCTCACTTGCTGTAGAGACATCTTTAGAATTCCCCTCGGCTTCTTCTTGATCTCCAATGTTTAACTCTGTGGGTTTCTGTACGGGAGTTATAGGTCTTGCGGTGCTCGCGCCAAAGTCAGACTTGACACCGTCCAACACCAACGAACACTTCTCATCCAAGCGATTCACGCTTGGCGTCCCTGAAAAGTCTTGTCTAGCCTTGCAGCTTCGCTAAGTCCAGCTATGCGGAAATAGTTTTAGCAGTTCCAAGAGCTCTACGAGCGTTTTCGGGCCTTGTGCTAGAACCTGTCGTTGCAAATCTCGAGGTAAACCATGGATGATAAGGGCAAGAACTGATGACAGCGCCAGTTCAGGTTTAGCGAGGCGAAGAAGTCGCTGTTTCTCCAGAAAATACTCGAGTGGCGTGCTGGACTTGTAACGGTAGAATAGTGCTTCATGCCACCGCTCAACCGGATTCTTACTGAAAGTCAGAAGGAAACTCTCCTTCCATTTAAACCAAGGTTCAGGCTCTCGTTGCGAAAGTCGCCACTCGTGCCACCTTCTTGCTATCCCGCTAAGGAATTGTCGCATGTTGATCACTAGGTCTTCATCAGACCGCCATCCATTGTTCTTCGCAGCTCGTTCATAGAAAGTTATCCACCCTTCTGGACTTTCGGATGAGCCGTTGAACGTTTCAGGACGTACTATTTGTGATGTATGGTTCGCCCGTTTGGTTAAAGTAGAAGCCAGAGTCTCAATAATGGAGCTTTGCTGCGAAATTTGCTGTTGTTGAATTGATATGGCTCGAAGAACTGTCGCTAGCTCGTCAGATGAAGTATGCCGGAGCATGAAAGTTCTTTCTATCGGTGTCAACACCAGCTTGTTGAACAGACGCAACGGAATATTTACTTTCACTGAATGTTGCTCCAAAAGTTCCTCTGAAGACACTGAGGCTTCATCCAGAACGAGATTCAGAAGCTCACCTGTAGTGACGTGTTCGGGAAGGTCAGTGGCGGCTTCGTCCTCGACTTGATATTTCTTGAATACCACAGAGTTGCTGCAGTTCTCCACAAAGAAAGTCATCCACATATTGGTTCTTGTTGTCGACTGCGCCAAATTATGTAACAAGCCCGCACATAATAAACAGACAAAGTAGTCTTCATGTCGCCATTACTAACTTCTTTATTCTCCCCTGACCCCCGGCCCCTTTACTACAAATTCTGTCTTTCTTCTTCTTCAACTGCTTGAGCACGCTTCACTACTTCTAAACGTATCAATCTTTTGTTGAACTTCACCAAATAAAAGTTCGGATGTTTGTGTTCCCTTGCCTGTTCGTTATACGATAAGAATACAGCAGAAGGAAAACTAAACAAAGTGAAACGTTGAAGTAATTACAATAACGCCAAGCATAAGAAGCACAACGTGCTGAATTAAAAGCATCAAAATCGTGGTTTCTGTCATAATTTGGTTTTTATTGAGAGGAAAAAACTGCTAGCAGACGACACACGCGCGCTACGATGACGTAATGCGCACGAAAGGAGCCTACTCCCCCCCCCCCCCCCCCCGAACATGCGCGCAGATATTGTGGCTGCCATCTGACGGCGCTGGTGATATAGAAAGGCACGCGCTCCCGTGTTCACCCTCAAAAAGATTGCGACTGTATACATACGCTGACCTCATCGCTGTTGCCGGCGCTGCCGGGCCTAGTCACACCAGCCATTTAGGCTTCGACAGGCCTGCCTACTATGTATTTATCCATGTGGTGAATAAATAAAGATTATTATTAATAATAATAATATTATTATTATTATTATTATTATTATTATTATTATTATTATTATTTGTGCGCCACTATGGCCACGGGCTTGCGTATACTTCAGCGTTCTGTTTCATGGGTTTCCTATAGAACCGGCGTGATGCATAGGGCCTCTTCGATTATCAGTCCCTGACAGTCCTGGGGGGAAGGGGTATTCCGTAAGAGTCCACCTAGTGGACCGGTCAATTTAGTCTGCTGCTAAAGTGCTGATTGGCTGGGCTGGGGTGGGCTTCAGCAGGAGCCAGGCGCCAGAGCTTATCAGAACTCCAACAGCAGACGAAATAGACATGTCCACTAGGTGGACTCATACAAAATACCTCCCCTGGACTGCTTTGGACTGCTGTGCCACATTCGACTTTGCTCGGACAGCTTTGGAAGCTCCGCCTACCAGTCCGAGAGCTGCCAGAATTGCGATCGTTTTTCGGTGACCGGAAGTCGCGGATTGTCCGCGGACTCTCTGAGCTGTCAGCAGACTTTTGCTCACTGCAGCGCAAGAAGCTAGCAGACGGCGGCTGTCTGAAAAAGATGGGGGTGGCATTTGTCGCCATGTTGTGGAAGAGGCCGTGTGCTTCTGCATACTTTGCGCGTTTCAGACTGCAAATATCGTGCTCATCTATCGCGTCTGTTGCATCAGTGCTTTGTGTGCAATCATGCGAGCTTTTGATGAGCGGTGAATATGCTGCAGCTTTAGTCCTTGTCTGGGAAGAACTTTAAAAATAAAAATAAACATGGGTGTGTACGTGCCAAAAACACGATCTGATTATGAGGGTTCTTGTAGTGGGGGACTCCGGAATAATTTGTACCACCCGGTGTTCATTAACGTGCACCTAAATATAAGTACACACGGGTGTTTTCGCATTTCGTCCCCATCGAAATGGGGCCGCCATGGCCGGGATTTGATTCCGCGATCTTTGCTTAGCAGCCCAATACCATAGCCACTAAGCAACCAGGGTGGGTAGAACTTTCTCGGGACCTAGTTGGTGCATACTTGGCAAATTTCTTAAGGAGCGAACAAGAGACACGGCACAGAAGGATGGTCAAGCACACGACAGGACCTTCCTTTTGTGCCATGTCACTTGTTGGCGCCTTAAAGAAATTGTCAAATTTAGTCTTTGTGTTTCTTTAAAAGACAAGCACAGCGATCAGGCCCACAAGCTTGCTTTTCTTGATGCGTCTCGCTAAATCTGTCGTGCTCATTTCTACATGTGTCGTAAACAGGTGGATTTCGGTTTTCAGGTGAGTGATTGCACTACAATACGTATGAAACGGGCTGCACAAGGTTCCTCGTAGAAGAAAATCGTAAAAGAATCACACGTTAATGAAAATGTCGCTAAAGGACACTTTACGCCAGCAGATAAGTAGAATATGAAAAGTCATTGCAGCTTTATGTGCTTTCTGCATCCACGATGCGTCACAAAAAGCGTCTCTACCAGCGTTGTTGCTGCGGTACACCTGTCCGGTGATCCGGTATTGCGCAAACGGTAATACTTTTACGCACAGGGCAAAACTCCACAGTGGTATTTGCGCCATCGTGCAGAAGCTTCTTATGGACGTTCTTGTCATTAGATGGCCACCCGCTAGCTGGTCGGCAAGGAGAGCAGCGACTCCCATCAATTACAAAAGCGACAAGCAAAAACCGTTGTCAGCGCAGCGTATAAAGAGCTTTCATTTTAAGGAGGTAAAGCAACCCCAATAAATTTGCGCAAGGAAGACAAAACGTTTGGGATACTAACAGACATTTGATTCGTCTTTAATGGTGTGTCCATAACGCCCGCACTTTACACGTTGAGAAGGACGAGGTGACACAAGCTCCACTTTGTAGATTAGGGGCCACGCTTCGATTTTGTTGGTCAGGTTCATCCAGCAAATGTAACAATACCTGACCGACACTACGCCTGCTACTGAAAATATGTCCAATCTCTCTGAAGGAGTTAGGTTTACGTCGACACCACAGACAAGGCCTTTCACGCAAGCGAAATGCGGTGGAAGGAATTCGCTCACCGGATTAGAAGCCAAACATAGGGTGTCTGAGACGGTCTTGTACATAGGCCCGGTCTCGGGAATAGCAGAGAATACTTCTTCGACCAAACTGGTGAACCTCAGTAATGTTCTGGAAATGGGCCGTGGCCGACAAAAGTTCCGCCTTAATGGTTTTGGGGTCTTTATCGGATAACGTCATCATTGGTTAGGACGAGAGCCGCAGGGACTGAGGTGACGCTGTTGCGCAAGAATTTCATAGGTAAATCCTGCGGAGAACAGAAACAGACCCGAGGAAAGCCCCCGACCTTGGAGAAGAAAATGGCGACTGTGTGGTCTAGCAGGCTCAATAAACATTGATAGATACTGGTGAAAAAAGTAAAGACCAAAGTGAAGTAGCAAACCACCCAATTTCTTTTGTTTTGCTTCCTCTTCGTTTTCTTCGTCCGGCGCTTACCCAGTACGTGCGACCTAATGGCGCTGTAGGCGACAGCGACCTTGTATATAGTAATGCGGATAGTAAACAACAGCAGTTGTGCGCGTAATGCAAATATGTCACGACAACGAAAGAAGGTAAGGAAGAAGACATCATGGAGGAGGTATTCAGGTATCTGGCCAACAACCCAGAATCAAATGTGGCGAGTCCTGAGCTGCACAGTCCGGCAGGTCCCGCGAGTCTCCTCAGCAACGGCGAAGTCATGCCCGGCAGGGTGGCCACATGCGCGCAGCACCATGGCCCGGTAGACCCCGCTGATACCGCCTCTTCCCCTGTCGTCGGAAGCCGTGAGTGATCATAACAAAGACCTCACTGCTGTTATTTATTAGTTTCACTCCCTCCGTGCTCATTCAGAAAGCTTTCTTAAGTACATATTCACTTCACATGACACTGAATAACTACTCGTTTTGATATTCGAGATCGATGTCACTTGCCCACAAAAATAATGTTTCTCTCATCATTGCTGCTCGCACCGCTTCTTAATACACGGTGAAAATCGTCCAGATCACAACACAATTTTGCTCAGCTGTATTCCAACTCTCCCGTCATCTGTGTTCACAATAGGCACTTCGGCATTTATCGCCAAAGCAATTTTGCAAGGTCTTTAACTGACTTATTCAAGATATTTAACTAAGCATGTCTTCTGTACCGAATAACATCACTACAGAATAGCATTAATGACACAGAGCAACAAAAACTCCTAGCCACGGCGATATTGCTATAGTACCGGTAAAAAAAAGTTCAACATGCGCATACAACACAGTACTTACGTACCCGCACCACCGACAGGTGGCGTGCTCCTTGTCGGCGCACAGCCTATTTCCTGGAGTCACTGAGGTTTGCATTGACGTTCTTGCTCAATAAACATGAACATTGAGACGTCGGCTTTGCTATGTTCACCAAAAAAGAAATACGTGATTTTTTTCTAACTTTTGCTTTATCATTTCATAATATGATGTCCTCTCACGAATAGAATGATTATTACCTTTTAGCGTTGAGTTGATGGTAATCTGCGTCATGTGTACAAGTGTTGCTTCGTACCATTTGACTAGATTACTTAACATTTTAGAATGCATGTATGCATTGATTGTATTTTATTGCGACAGCAATTATATGGACACATCAACCGGATTTCTGCCGTCGTCGTCTAAGTCGTCGTCGCAATCGCCGTGAGGTTCCGTGTATATTCCAAGGGCCATAAAATCGTCGCCGCGCGCTGTATGCGCGGGTGAAAGCGCGCGGGGGCCGCCCGCTATCACGGGGAGCGAACGCACGGCGGAAAGCAAACGCGACCGTCGCGCGAATGTCGTGGGGATATGGGGGGAGGGAGGCGGCGCGACGCTGTGCTACGGTACCAAATGCGTATCTTGCAACCGTGCGCAAGGGGAACTGGAAACGCAATCTCCCACGCGAAAGCAAAAAAGCGGGAAGGCAGTGCGAGAGTGAGGGGGGGGGGAAGCAGCTTCTACTCTGCCAACAAATACGCTTGCACTGGCTGTGGTGGCGGTCGCCCGCACCGTCTCTTATCTCCACACGCCTCTGACCTTTGTATGCGCTGTGCATTCGCCGCTCAGTTTCCGTTGAAGCGATAGACCGCACAATTCTTTGCCCGGTGCGGCGGCAGCGCTTGCTGCCAGCGTTTTGACAGCCGTTGTCTGCGGTTATTCAGCGTGATCTATTCATGTTTGCTTGTGCGCGATGACACCACGCTTGTCAATTCAGTTAGAAAGCGAATGTGTCAGAGTTTATGGAGCCGATAAAACTACTATCCCCACTCCAAATAGCTCTCTGCTAATTTGCTATCGCAATTGATGCTTCGCCTTTCGAGCGAAACTGCGACATTATTTTTTACTTGAACTACACATTTCTTGTTCCTATTATTGATTGCATTTGTTGCATTTGTACTACTTATTTCTTTTTTGTTTATCGTATTATTAGGTATAATAATTCCACTATTGTAAATCTGTCAGTTTTGCAAAACTGGACTGTGAAACCTTTGCCATGTGCCTGGGCCCTAAGGCACTTTCGAGCGGTTTGCTACCGCTTTTTGCCTTAGGGACCCCCAACTGTCGTTGGCAATAAAGGTTGATTGATTGATAGTAGAGAATCCCCCACCCATGCACATTGCGTTGATACATTCGGCACTTCTGTGAGACGGTTCGCAGCATTTTCATAGTGGTCAACTGCTCGATCAATATGCCAAACAATAAGAATGAAACTTAAGTACCCTTAGTTCATAGATCATTATTAACAATTTAAAAGACAGATGTTTTAGAGCGAAACCTCTACTACGCCATGTCTCGCAAGGTGCAATGACCCTGAGCAGCCGGAGAGCAAGTGTGGAAGGTGTGACGTCGCGCCACTTGATCCGCTGCGGAGAGGAGTCACAGCTGCGCTCGCTCATAGCCTCGCCGCCGCGGTGCCAGGTGATTAGGCGAGGGTTTAACAGGAGCTTCAAGATATATGTACGCATGGTAGCGAAGGCACCATAGAAGCTCATACGTCCTGCAATGGCGGCTTGTGGAGGCACGGCAACGTCATCTACATGTCGCGGGGCCAACTTCTCGGCGGAAAACATCAATATTTGCCGTTCCAGGCTTGTTGCGCCAAGTAGTCTACTGGGCCAGCTCACATCACATCGCTATGACGTCGCATATATTGAGCACACAAGAATACAAATAAAGCTTACTAAGTGACAACATTCGCCACAACATCGCGTCACAATCTGACGTGAATACACCCATTTATATTTGTAGACCTCGCTCAATAGCGGCACGCAATACACTGGTGAGCCTTTAGAGTTTTGGAAAGAATTCAGAGCAATGGGTTCACTTAGATTTTAAACCAAGTAGTACATCCATGCGTTATTAATACCAATACACATCTGTTATTTCGTTCTTAAGATAAAATCCACAATAGAATGAAACCATTCACAAAAACAGCACTTCAATCTTCATTAACACAGCGCGCGTCCCACCTGTAGTTTTTTTCTGGTACTGAAAACGTAGCCAGAACATAATATTTAGTGAAAGGCAGTTGAAAAATAGTCACTGATCCTATCTCATAAATTTAGCGCTATATGTGTAGCCATTACGTTTTATGGCTACGCATAAGAGTTTGGCGACATTACAGCGTTAAACATGGTAATACAATCTCGGCAAATCTCAGCATGCATCGCCATGAGCAAACTTCAGAAAGCCTGCACAATTTCGTATTCATAATTTTTGGTGGGTATCAGCAAAGAGCCTGTGACTTCACATTTTGTACTTTTTCAACGGTTTCCGTTGGAGACGTATCGGATGCACAATTTTCAACAACTAGTGCTTTGCCCCGCGAGATGTAGTCACACTTCAATCGCACGACCATAATTGATGTCGCTGCTCATTGGCTTGCAACCGTATTTCAGCCTCGCCTTCGCAACCCTGTGAATTGACCTTGGTTCCTTGGCCGGCGCTTGGTCACTCAGTTTCGCCATGGATGGAGCGCCTGCTGGGCCGTCTGTGCGTGCACTTCAGTGCAAGCGACTGGCTGAATCCAAACATACAGTAGATATAGCAAGACTGCAAGATTCGAAATCTCAACGAAATCTCAAAGTCAACGTTAGGCGAAATGCAAAAACGCCGGTGTGCTTGCGTTGTATTGCACGGTCGCGGGATCGAATCCCGGCCACGGCGGCCGCATTTCGATGGGGGCGAAATGCGAAAACACCCGTGTACTTAGATTTAGGTGCACGTTAAAGAGCCCCAGGTGGTCCAAATTTCTGGAGTCCCCCACTACGGCGTGCCTCATAATCAGATCGTGATTTTGGCACGTAAAACCCCATAATTTAATTTTTTGCGTTGTATTGCACGTTAAAGAACCCTAGGTGGTGAAAATTATTCCGGAGCACTCCACTACGGCGTGCCTCGTAATCATAACTAGTTTTGGCACGTAAAACTCCCGGAAGAAGAATAAAGGCAACGTTGCCTGCTGAAACACTGGAGCAAAGGCAGGAAGCACTGTATAGAAAAGCTTATGAAGCGTGGAATCGTGCCAAGATCGAAGCTACTGCACTGTGTGCATAGTCCTTGCAAAACCAAGCCAAACAGACCTTTCGGTCGTGATAACTAGGCTTGAAAGAGCTAAATCTCGTCCAATTTTTTACACTTGCCATTGCTGCTTGTCGAACATAAACGGCTCTCTGTCCGAAACACACGTAAGTTATTTTGATTGACTTAAGCTTGCACATTAGAAACGTCATTTCGCTTCGGCGCTTGTGTCGAAAAGAACTGATACAAACGCGAATGGGTGTGGCAGACTTCACCTCAGGATAAAGCCGACGATGATAAAGGCGGGCATCATGATGACGAAAAGGAAATAATGAAGCAGATCCCACACACTGCAGAAACTGGTGTTACGCGTGGCATTTTCCTAGTAGCTGGCCACTCAGCATCGTTTGAGATTGCGCAAAGCTTTACGATATGGACCAACGTATTTGTGTTAGGCGAGCAGTTGCGTGTGACGCCGACGGCATGATTTCTACTTTGGCCATCCGACCTGAGCTTACAACATGCCGATTGTTGGGTTCCACATCAGCAATGGACGAGCGCGTAACCGAGAGAAACACGGGTTGTGACGTCTCAGCGACTACGTGTTATTCAGCATACGTACAGCTATGTCAGCATACAGCTATGTCAAGTGTTGTATGTGAAAACAACAATGGTATGTGCCCTTTCGCAATCACACGCTAAAACCTTTCATCTGAGCCGCTCATGAAAGCGTTACGGCGTTGCACAGTTTCTACGTAGCTATTGCCACTATAAGAAAAGTACTGGGGAATGTGGGCCGATCCCGGTGACCGTGCAGTCTAAATCCGGGTCTTAGGCCCGTATTCACAAACGGAACTTAAGTAGGGCGTCAATAAGTGCGGGAAAAGTACAAGTGTTAGGAAATCTTTAGGAGAGTACTTCAAAAACGACACTTAAGTATCACTTTAGAAAGTAACACTTTTCGGGTCAAGTATGTCGTTTGGTGTCGAGGGTACGTAAATAATTTACGTGTACGATCGGTTCAAGCGTAAAAAAATTATAATTTTTGCAGCAGATTACTGCGGATATAAATGTTGCAGTGCTTGGAGGCGCATTCTGCTGAGTAAAATACAACGAGAGAATGAACTTTAATGAAAAGGATGGCTCAGTGGCCTAAGCAGGGGTAAGGGTCAATGGCGGGGTTCACAAGGGAAAAAAAATAAACTACACATTCATAACCTGCCGGTCAAGCCGGCCTCGCGCACAAACTCCCATAAGGAGTTGACAGCTCGTCGGGCAACGGCCTGAGGGGATGGCATGGTCCATGCCTCCAGTGAGGTAATGCCGCCTCCCTCGTGTGTGTCTCTTATTGTCGCGAGACCGGGACAGTCCCACAATAAATGCCTGATTGTCGGTCGAGCACCGATGTCGCACGTACTGCACGTCACTGGTGTTGACATCACGTTCGCCTCCGTCTCTTCCTCCTCCTCATTGTCCAAACGTTGCCTCTGATGACCTCGCGTCTTCCTTGAAGCGGCGTACGCGCCTCTTAGCCAGGACGTCTTCGATGAGTGCTGCGCCCGTCCTGGCCTTATGCACTAGGACTTTCGTGCCCCGAGGAAGCCCCTTGGGCAAAGGGTGGGTGGGATTCAGGCGCACAAGAATGAGAGGGACTGGGCCAAGGGGAGATGAGCGGGAAAATAATGGCTCGCTCGCTGCACTGTGGGCCACACCGTTGCCGATGCTGCCCGAGTGCCCCAGGACCCAGTCCACTCGCACACCCATGTCGTAGCCCCGATGAAGGGATGCGCATGCGACCTTAATATCATGCGCCCACGTGCCTACTGTGGGTGTCGCCGTGAGCGGCGTTAGGGCATCTAAGGAGTCAGTGAATATCGTGAACTCTTTGCCATTGTGGTCTTCCGTAATATTTCCCGCCTTTTCCTTCAGCTTCTCTATGGCAAATAGGATGGCCTGCAGTTCAAGTGCCTTAATGGTCGCTTCTTGCTGGTGTTGGTGAATCCGGACGTCTTGCTGCTCACCCCTAACGACTGCCAGCGCCGCTCTGTATGTAGTAGGATCCCAGGCCGCATCTGTGAAAATGGCATATTCTTTCAAGTCAGCCCGTTCTGCAAGTTTGGATCGATAAGCGCCGTGGTACTCTTTCGTCTGCCGGCGTGTGACAGGCTTCGTGACCCGAACCTGCACGTCATCCCAAGGAGCAACCGCCGAAAGCACTTCCACCTTGTTTGACAAGCGTTCTCCGTCTAACTCTAAGAGCTGCTGTCCAGAGCGTGTGTAATGTCGACGGCGGTAATGTCCCTCCTTGCGTTCTATAATAATGTCCCTGAGTGGAGGAAGTCCCACGTACCGGTGCAGGTCTTCCACTCGCGCGTGGCGGGAAAGGCCCGTGATCACTCGAAGACACTCTTGGTGCATGCTTTCGAGCTTGTATTGTGCTTTGGTGAGGTCAAAGCATACCGCACCGTAACAAGCCCTCTAAGTAAGCACTGCCGACGTCAAAGTCCGAGCGGTATCGGTGGCAGCTCCTCCGCGCTTCTGCGATATGCGTTTCACCAAGTGAAGAAGTTTCTTCCACGCAGGTTTTAGTTCTTTGAGCCAGGTAGCCGCCCCTCTATCCTCGTGAATTGGAATGCCGAGTATCTTGACGTGGCGTTGCAGAGCTCTCTCAAGCTTCTGGTCAGCTAAGTACAGCTCGACTTTTTCCTTTCCTTGCGCCGTGCCACCGGGGAGGATGTACTTTTGTTTTTTCCGGAGTCAGCTGCATGTCTGTTCCTTTCAAGTAATCCGTCAATGTGTCGAGCGCATGCTGCATTGACTTGGTTGCTATTTCTGTTGTCTTGAGAGGGCCGCCACGTTCCGTCCACAGTGTCACGTCATCCGCATAAATGGTGAAACGGACGCCGTGACCCTGTCGTAGACGCACAGCCAATCCTCGCATGACTAGATTAAACAGCGTAGGCGATAACATTGCGCCCTGAAGAACACCTACATTGTTCGTGAATGTCCTTGGACATGTGTTGTCACTACGGGTCTCGAAAGTCCGATGCTCCAGGAACGATTTCACAATGTTTACAATTCGTATTCCAGGGTGCGCTGCTTCGAGCGCCGAGATTACGGCTTCGTGTGTGACACTGTCGAATGCCTTCCGTTGGTCCGCGGCGACCAGGATGCCGGGAACCTTCTGTCTGCCCCGCCGCTTCCTGGTGCAATGACGGAGCAAAAAAGAGGCTGTCTGGAGTGCAAAGACCTGGTCTGAATCCAGTCTGACTTGGGTCAAAGTATTGTTCGTTGTGACTTTCCTCGAGATGGTAGGTCAGTCGCGTGAGGACTAAGCGTTCGAGAAGCTTGCAAAGTGTTGATGTCAACGAAATAGGCCGCAAATTGCTGACATCGTTTGCAGGTTTGCCTTGTTTTGGGATAGGGGTCACCACGGAGTGCTTCCACTCGGCGGGAATTTCACCTGATAACCAAACTTTGTTTATCTCTTCCTTAACTGTTCTTTTCCTGGTTCGCTGAGGTTCCGCAACCACTGCCAGGTAATACCATCCTTGCCCGGTGCACTCTTGGCATTCACATATAGCCATGATCAGTTCTTGCATAGTGAAAGCCGATTCTATATCTGCGTCTGGCGTGGGAACCATGCGTTAGTAAATTTTAGCATCAGGTAGTAGGTCTTGCTGAGGGAAGAAAGTGTGCGCCGCCTTCGCTTGGAACTCAAAGAGTGAACAGCCAGTAGCCAGCATTACATTCCTGACGGTATTGAACTTCTTTCTCTTTCCAGGCATGCCCTTGAAAGTTGACCACAGCTTCCGTGTCCCAGTCCGTTCGTCAAACGAGGCGCAGTGGTCGCACCATCGTTCTCGGTGAAGTTCCTTAGCATAACGACGCGCCTGCGCTGTCTTGTTACGTACCTTGAGCTAGTCGACGTGTTGCCGTGTTACTGTGTGTTGCTTCCCATTCTGGATGTATACCTGATGTAACATGGCTCGCGTGTCCCAGAGATGGAGGAGATGCTTGTCAGGTGTTCGAAGATGCTCGTCCACTTCAATAATTCTAGTGGCTTCCCGAGCTGCACTTGAGAGCTTCTCTAGGAGCGGTGTGTTTTGTCGCAGGCCTCAAAACAGGAACGGAACAAGTCCCAGTCTACGGCTGACGTCATTCTTTTCTTCTGTCCGGTGTCCTTCGCCTCGACTTCAATCCAGATTGGGTAGTGATCGCTGCCCATTGGGTCGGCGCCACACCTCCAGTCATATACAAGTCCCGGTGTCGTCCAAATCAAGTCAGGCGTGCTGTCACGCTGCCCCGAGTGGAGTGCGCGACGAGTGGGGTAGTCCAGGTCGTTCGCCAAGATAACGCCGGCTGCTTCAACTTCTTCAAGGAGTATACATCCCCTTTCTGAATTCCTGTCATATCCCCAGTTTTGATGTGGAGCATTGAAGTCTCCCCCAACCAATAGTCGATCCTTCGGGTAAATAATTCGCAGTTCACGCAACCATGCGAAATTAGCTTTCTTCGCACCACCTTTCTTGTCGTAATTGGTTTTTGGGCGAAAGTAGGCGGACACAAGTAATGTTTGACGACCTCTCAGTTTACATCGCACCGCCACCACCTCTTGGATTTTGCTACAAAACTTTGCCGTGTCGAGCTTTGCGTGCGGCACATCCCTCCGCACAAACACAGCCGCCTGTGCTTCAACTTGTTCTTCTCTCTGTTGGTCGCACTTTTAGGGGCGAAGCACCTTAGGGCCGAGCCTTGTCCCTGATAGTCCGTAGCTCTGGTTGGCATGGAGACCGCTATGTATGTATACGCATATATATATATATATATATATATATATATTGTTACGCGAAGGACCAGTCAGTAAGACAACCAACTATTTACAGGTTGTATTTACAACAGCGGTTGCAGCGCTGTTGTTGTTGTAGCCTATCACGCCTGTGTTGCAGCGCTGACCGGTTAGACTCACAGCGCGAGCCCACCTCCTTCTTCCTCTTCTTTTCTCGAGTGATGGCGCCCGCGCGCATCGTTTAAACAAACAAATACCACACGCGTGTAGCATAATTCCCCGACGGCAGAAGCGACGTCCCGGAGCGTCTAAATGTCATCACTGGTAGGGTAATACTGCTTCAGTCGTGTAACGTGCACGATATCACTGGACTGGGAAGCAGTTGGGGCGTCAGGGGCGATCTCGTAGGTGACGGCAGTCACGGCACGAAGCACTCGGTAGGGGCCCGTGTAACGAGACAACAGTTTTTCCGACAGGCCGACCTGACGCGACGGAGACCATAGAAGCACCAAAGAACCAGGCGGGAAGTGCACGTCTCGGTGTCGCTGGTCGTACAAACGCCTTTGACTCTCTTGGGAGTGCAGAAGGCGGTCACGGGCAATTTCCCTTGCGTGGGCAGCGCGGGCGACGGCATCAAGTGCGTAATCACTGGTGGGCGCTGCGTGAACAGGGAGGGTTGTGTCGAGGTTCAGTGCTGGTTCTAGGCCAAACAGAAGGAAAAATGGCGAATAACCGGCTGTGTCGCGGCGCGAGGTATTATACGCAAAGGTGACAAACGGTAAAGCGAGGTCCCAGTCAGTGTGGTCGGAAGAGACATACTTTGCGAGCATGTCTGTGAGAGTGCGATTAAGACGCTCCGTGAGGCCATTTGTTTGCGGATGGTTTGACGTGGATAGTTTGTGATTCGTGGCATAGGACTGCAGGATGTCCGCGATAACTTTTGGCAGGAATGTCCGGCCACGGTCTGTGAGAAGTTGTCGCGGAGCTCCATGTAATAAAATCACGTCGCGTAGAAGAAAATCGGCAACATCTGTGCCGCAGCTTGTAGGGAGCGCTCGGGTGATGGCGTAGCGCGTGACGTAATCTGTGGCCACAGCGACCCACCTGTTCCCAGAGGTAGAAAGAGGAAAAGGACCAAGAAAATCTAAACCAACCCGAAAGAATGGTTCCGCGGGAATGTCAATTGGTTGAAGGTACCCAGCAGGGAGCGTCGACGGTGTCTTGCGTCGCTGGCATTTCTCACACGCAGCTACGTATCTTCGAACGGAGCGAGCAAGCCCTGGCCAAAAGAAGCGTCGGCGGATCCGGTCGTAGGTACGTGACACACCGAGGTGACCGGCAGTGGGTAGGTCGTGAAGTTCGTGGAGAACAGCCGAGCGAAGGTGTTTAGGGATCACAAGGAGTAATGCTGGGCCGTCGGGGTGAGCGTTGCGGCGGCAGAGTACGCCATCTTGAAGTGTGAATAAGCGAAGGGAGCTGTCGGCAAGTGACTATTCCAGGCGGTCAATGATGATACGCAAGGACGGGTCACGGCGCTGCTCGTCCGCGACATGGACCAGAGGAAAAACAGAGAGAACGCAGGCGTCGGTGCCAGGCTCAGACGTAGAGGCCGGGTCTTCGACTGGGTAGCGAGAGAGGCAATCTGCGTCCTGGTGTTGGCGTCCCGACTTGTACGTCACTGTGTAGGGATATTCTTGTAGTCGGAGAGCCCAACGACCGAGCCTGCCAGTAGGATCCTTGAGCGACGAAAGCCAACACAGCGCATGATGGTCTGTGATTACTGAGAAGGGCTTGCCATATAAATATGGGCGGAACTTTGAAACAGCCCAGACGAGAGCAAGACATTCGCGCTCGGTAATCGAATAGTTGCGCTCTGCAGTTGTCAGGAGCCGGCTAGCGTAGGCTATAACGCGGTCGTGTCCGTGTTGCCGTTGCGCTAAGACTGCGCGGTCATGTCCGCGTTGCCGTTGCGCTAAGACTGCGCCGATCCCATAACCCCTGGCATCGGTTCGGACCTCTGTAGGTGCGGACAGGTCAAAGTGGGCCGAGATCGGTGGATTGGTCAGAATCGTGATAAGGCGTGAAAATGCGGCAGCCTGAGGGGAACCCCACGTAAAAGGCACGTCTTTCTTCAGAAGTTCAGTGAGTGGTCGAGCGATTGCTGCGAAATCTTTCACAAACCGTCTGAAATAAGAGCAGAGCCCCACAAATCTCCGGACGTCTTTGACATACTGAGGTACAGGAAAAGCTGTTACTGCTCGAACCTTCTCCGGGTCGGGTTGTACTCCGGAAGCATGGACGAGATGGCCGAGCACTGTAATCTGTCGGTGCCCGAAGTGGCACTTCGATGAGTTTAATTGGAGCCCAGACTTGCGGAAGACGTAATGGATAGCTGCGGCGCGCTCAAGGTGCGTCTCAAACGTAGGAGAAAACACAAGGACGTCGTGGAGGTAACAAAGGCAAGTTGACCATTTGAAACCTTGAAGCAGAGCGTCCATCATCCGTTCGAACATGGCTGGGGCATTGCATAAACCAAACGGCATAACCTTAAATTGGTAGAGGCCATCTGGAGTGACGAAAGCGGTCTTTTCTTGGTCTCGCTCATCGCCGGAAATCTGCCAATAACCAGATCGAAGGTCAATGGACGAGAAGTATTTGGCACCGTGAAGACAATCAAGAGCGTCGTCAATTCGTGGTAACGGGTAAACGTCCTTTTTAGTGATTCGGTTTAGGTGGCGGTAATCAACGCAGAAACGCCACGTGCCATCTTGCTTTTTGATGAGCACGACCGGCTCGACGAGGGCTCAACAATGCCTTTGGCGAGCATCTTGTTGACTTCCTGCTGAATAACTTGCCGCTCTGCCGTGGAAACGCCATACGGTCGGCGATGAATGGGAACACCATCACCAGTGTTTATCCGATGCTTAACAAGGGACGTCTGACCAAGTGGGCGATTGTCAGTGTCAAATATGTCGCGGTAAGAAAGCAAAAGGCGATATAGGGCGGCTGCTTGGCCAGGGGCGAGGTCCGGAGCGACCATGGGACGTAATGGGCCGTCGAGGTTCAAGGCATCCTGCGGGTAATCAGGAGGATCTGGAGACGCGTCGGCTGCAAAAGCAGTGACGTGGTCGTCTGTCACTGACTGGAGCGTGGCCACCGCTGTGCCTTCAGGTAACACTTGCTTCGTCAAGCCAAAATTTACAACGGGGCGACACATCCGATTAGCGGCAAGGGTAACGACGGAGTGTGGTACAGAGATGTCGCGCGCCAGGAGGACATCACGAATAGGGGCGACGACATAGTCGCCATCAGGCACGGTTGCCGTTGAGGCCAATTCGACGAATGTTAGGGTTTTTGGAGGCAACCGAGCAAACGCTGTAGTGCATAGGGTGTTCGGTTGTGCGGGGCGAACGTCGGAAAGAAGAGGAAGCTCGAGGCACAGCGTACCGGTGGAACAGTCGATGAGGGCAGAATGCGTCGTCAGAAAGTCGAGCCCGAAGATTAGGTCATGAGGGCAACTGGTCAGCACGGAGAACAGGACGGTAACTTGGCGGCCAGCAATTCCTACGCGAGCAGTGCACATACCACAGACGGCAACAGTAACGCCGTTGGCGACGCGTACGGCTCGAGTGACGGCAGGCCTAAGAACTTTTTTTGAGGCGACGACATAGGGTAGCGCTCATTATGGACACTGGGGCTCCAGTATCAATCAATGCCGTCAACGGGACACCATCGACGTCTACTTCAATTAGGTTCGTGTTCGTGAGAAGCGTCAACGGAGGATTTGGACAGGACGAACGGGATGCAGCACTACCTCCAAGAGCTGCATGGCCTAGTTTTCCGTCCGGCGGTTTGGCGAGGAAAAGTGGCGAGGTTGGGGTGACGGTGAGCGACGGCGTTGAGGCGACGGCGATCGCCCGTAGGAGTGGCTGTCAGGGTCATCAGTAGTAGGTTACGGACGCCCAGGTGAGTAACGGCGAGCGTCGGCGTATGGGCGAGGAGCAGGGAATGAGCTCCAGTACGGCGGCATCCAGGTGGTGCGGCAGTGGCAGGATACGTGACCACCTCGGTGGCAGCGGAAGCAAATCGGTTTGTCGTCAGGTGTTCGCCATTCAGCAGGATTGCGTGGACGGGGTGCGAAATACTGGCCATTAAAGGTTGAGGACATAGGAATGGGTGCCGAATCAGGTCGGGAGACAGAGCAGGTGGTAGGGATGCCAAGGTTGGCAATTTCTTGCCGCACCAGCGCTTGTATAACGGAAATAGTAGGGGCCACTGAGTCAAAGGTACCGTCGAGGGGTCGAGGATGAAAGGGGGCCGGACTCGCCGCTTCAATCTCACGGCGAACGATACGCGTGAGGTTCTCTTGAAATGGTCGGGTTGCAGGAAGAGTGGAGCAAGAGGACGTGGCAGGGGTGTTTGGGAGCCGGGAAAACTGTGGGATGACGCGGCGGCTTTTGGCTACCTCGAAGCGGCGACATTCTTTCACGATGGCTTCGACAGTAGAAACGTCGTTATAGACGAGCAAATTGAAGGCGTCGTCCGTGGTGCCTTTTAGGATATGGCCCACCTTGTCAACCTCGGTCATGTGCTCGTCGACTTTCCGGCAAAGCGCGAGCACTTCCTGTATGTAGGAGACATACGATTCTGTCGACGACTGGTCACGGGAAGCAATTAAGCTCTTGTCGCGCAGCCTGTTGGCGACCTGACGGCATGCCAAATAGGTCGCGAAGCCTCTCTTTGAAAGTGTCCCAGCTGGATATCTCAACTAGAGCACTGCACGGGCTCGGGCTTACCCGGGTAGAGGAGTTTTTTCACGGGCTCGGGCATGGCGTGTGCTTTTTGACCCGGGCCCGGGCCGGGCTCGAGTTTTTTGACGCGGGCCCGGGCCGGGCTCGGGCTTTCTGCGAGTTATTCTCGGGCTTCTCAACTCTGAAAAACCTGTATTTTTCGGTCTCGGGCCGGGTTCGGGCCGGTTTCGAGTCGGGCTCGGGCCGGGCTCGGGCTTAAGGTAAAGGGGTGGCAGGCCGGGCCGGGAGGGTAACGTAGATTATTTCCGGGCCCGGGCCGGACCCGGGTCTCACCATGAAAGTTTTGATCGGGCTCGGGCGGGCCGCTCCAATGTAAAAACGGGCCCGGGCCGGGCCCGGGCCGCAAAAATCGGCCCGTGCAGTACTCTAATCTCAACCTCATGGGTGCGAAACCAGACACGCGGTGTCCCGTCCAGATAAAATAGCACATTGGCAAGCATGATGGTAGGGTCCCAGTGGTGGCTTCGGCTAACACGCTCATACATGCTGAGCCAGTCATCGACGTCAACGCCATTTTGTGCGGAGAATGTCCCAGGATCGCGGAGACTAGGAACCGTAACGTACGTTGTGGTTGGCGCCGCTGGTGTAGGTGGCGACGAGGTGTTTCAATCGGAAGCCATGGCTGAGAAGACGACGGTGCGGCCGCTTCGGAGCTCCGTGGCGAGGACGGGGAACGTTCCACCTCCACCACAATGTTACGCGAAGGACCAGTCAGTAAGACAACCAACTATTTACAGGTTGTATTTACAACAGCGGTTGCAGCGCTGACCGGTTAGACTCACAGCGCGAGCCCAGCTCCTTCTTCCGCTTCTTTTCTCGAGTGATGGCGCCCGCGCGCCCAGTTCAAACAACCAAATACCACACGCATGTAGCAATATATATATTGTGAGCGCTAACTGTGCAGTTCATCATCGTCTTCATGTGTATATACCCATCCTCACGATCATCCTCATTTTGTCGGGTTGGTGTTCGTGGGCTGTCTCGCGCTGTGTGACAATACAAGAGCTCTGCCTTCGTCTCGGGCGTCGTCTCACAAGTGGTGGAGCGTGCGTTGATATCCCCGTCCTCTTGCTCTACCGGTCACCCCTGGAGCTCCGCTCTGGTCGACGGTTGTGCTCGCCCACACCAGTCATGGCACAAACCACCGCATCCATTGCTGCCACCACCTCAGTTACGCCAGCTGGGCCTATTTGGTCCGTCACCGCACCG
The DNA here is from genome assembly GCF_013339745.2 of Dermacentor silvarum. Classification (NCBI taxonomy): domain Eukaryota; kingdom Metazoa; phylum Arthropoda; class Arachnida; order Ixodida; family Ixodidae; genus Dermacentor; species Dermacentor silvarum. The sequence continues at coordinate 156,973 of NW_023606281.1, forward strand.
CAACGCGACCCTCAGGTTTTTTCTGGCCTCTGCGGCGAAGACGTGGAAGACTGGCTTGACTAGTACGACAGGGTGAGCGCTTACAACCATTGGGACGAGTCACACAAGCTCTGCTATGTTGCCTTCTACCTGGGGAAGGTCGCCCAAACTTGGTTTTTCAACCATGAGCGCAACTTCCATGATTGGCCAGCATTTACTGCGCAGCTTCGACAGATATTTGGCACATCTGCTGGGCGCTCTGAAGTAGCGAAACAGAAGCTCACTACCCGCATCCAGGGAGCCGAGGAATCTTATGCCTCTTACATTAATGACGTTCTGGCCCTCTGCCGTCGCGCTCAGAGTGACATGCCCGAAGCGGAACGTATCCGCCATATCCTGAAGGGCATCAACTCCGTTGCTTTTCACGCCCTTGTTATTGAGAACCCCACTTCCTTTAGTGACACCATCACGACTTGCCAACGACTTGCCACGATTTGCTCCTTTCGTCTTCCAAGCGCCTCCTGCGACGCTCACCTTACCGACAACGACGAATTGCGAGGGCTCATCCGCATCATTGTGCGAAAGGAGCTTCACGGCCATGCTCCGGCCAACACCGCCATTGCGTCTTTCCACGCTCCTCCTCCCAGTTTGCGCGAGATCATTAAAGAAGAACTGGCGTCCATGCCAAGTGTCACACATGCCCGGTCCCCTGAGCCTGTGTTTGCACCTTCTTACGCCGAGATTGCTTCACGGCCTGCGGTCCCAGTTCCGTCTGCACCTGCCACCGCTGTCTGCGACCACCTGGCCTCGATGGCAGCGAAGGGCCCCGTGCAACCATACGACTCTACCTGGCGCCCTTCCCGCCCAGTATGTTTCTACTGTGGCATACGTGGTCATATCTCTCGTTTCTGCCGCCGGCTCCAGCACGATGAACGACGTGGCTATTCCGCCTATTAGAGAGACTATGTGCCCAGATCGGACGCCTATGTTCCAAGACCCTATATATCCCCGTCACGTCGCTCGCCCGCACCTCCGTTGTTTCAAAACATATCCCGTCTTCTCGCTTAACCCGTCGTCGTTCCCCGTCTCCGTTCCGCCGTACTTCATCGCCCCTGCGTCCTGCCTCCACTTCTTTCGACAACCATCCGGAAAACTAGACGCGGCAGTTTTTGGAGGAGAAACTGCTTGTTTGCGAACTATCCCAATTCCTCCTACTCGCCCGACTAATTTACTCGCTCTTTGTGTGGAGGGTGTTTCTGTCGACGCTCTTATTGACACTGGCGCTGCCCTCTCTGTTATTCATCTCGAACTATGCTTCCGTCTGCGAAAAGTGCAAACTCAGTATGTTGGTCCGGTCTTATGTGGCGCCAATGACAGTCCGATTTACCCTACCGGACAGTGTACTGCTGGTTTCCTCATCGACGGAATTCGCCATCATATACAGTTTACTGTGCTTTAGTGGTGCGCTCATCCGATCATCTTAGGCTGGGATTTCTTGTCAGCTGCATCTGCTGTCATTTCGTGCGGACAACCACGGATACATATTACGGACACCGAGCTCTCTGACGCTGCCGATTCCTCGCCGCCCCACCTTGTCACAGCGGCAGATTTTGTTCTTCCACCTGGCCATGCCCGCATTCTCACCATTAGATCAAGCGAAAATATCGACGGCGACGCAGTGCGTGTTTCTTGTCTTGCCTAGTGCGTTTCTCACGCGGCTGCGCCAGTCTGACCGCCTACAACACGACATCAGAGCCACTTCTGCTGCCGGAGGGGTCCACTGTTGCCATGCTTATCGACGCAGCACCAGTATGTGTCGTCACTGCTTCGCCTCTTTCCTCCTTCGCCGAGTGTACGCCCACGGACGGTTCACCCAGTGCTCTCAGGGCTACTGTGAGTTCAGATCAGAGCCCAACTCAGACTGATGCCTTGCTGACCGTCTTAAGGAAACACCAACCTTGCTTTGACATGTGTTCGGATGGCTTGGGTAAAACAACCGTGGCCACGTATCACATCGAAACCGACGGATCCCGCGTCATTTGTCGCCGCCCTTAACGTGTATCGTCTGCTCAACGGAAATTTAAAGACCAAGTCGACGACATGCTCGCACGGAACGTTATAAGGCCTTCAGCAAGCCCTTGGTCGTCTCCTGTTGTCCTAGTTAAAAAAAGGACGGTTCGGTACGTTTTTGCGTCGATTATAGGGCATTAAACAAAATTACCTGTAAGGATGTATATCCTGTGCCTCGTATTGACGATGCTTTGGATACCTTACAAGGTGCCGAATACTTTTCGAGCCTCGACTTGCGTTCTGGATATTGGCAGACCCCGATGAATGAGCCCGACAAGGAGAAGACGGCGTTTGCAACACCTGATGACCTTTTGGAATTCAACGTAATGCCTTTTGGTCTATGCAATGCGCCAGCCACATTTGAACAAATGATCGATACCGTACTACGCGGCCTCAAATGGAAAACCTGCCTATGTTACCTGGACGACATTGTCCTCTTTTCGTCCAGCTTCTCCCACCACCTAGAACGTTTAGACAACGTTCTCACGTGTCTAGCCAAGGCCGGTCTCCAGCTCAATACTAAGAAGTGTCGATTTGCGAGCTGCAGCATCAAAGTATTAGGTCACGTGGTCAGCAAGCATGGCACTGAGCCAGATCCCGACAAGGTCGCTGCGGTACAGCATTTCCCAACACCAACCACACCTAAAGACCTTCGCAGCTTTCTCGGATTAGCGTGGTACTTCCGCCGCTTTGTCCTTGGCTTCGCGACTATCGCAGCTCCTCTTCATAAACTCCTGACCACGACCACACACTTTACCTGGACGAATGAATGCGAAGCCGCCTTTCAGACCCGCAAGCGATGCGTCACATCATGACCAGTGCTTCGTCACTTTGATCCCACAGCCTCTACTATCCTTCACACTGACGCAAGTGGGCATGGAATAGGCACTGTCCTACTGCAGCAGAATAACGCGGCTGAACAGCAAGTCGTGGCCTCCGCGAGTCGTACTCTTTCTCCTGCTGAGCGAAACTATACTATC
>NW_023606282.1:0-40001 GCF_013339745.2 Dermacentor silvarum
ATTAGCGCATAAAATTCCGTTTTGCTGAGTAACCAACTTGTTGAAAAGTATCGCTCGCACGGACACCGCCTCTAGTGTTGTCTGAAGAGAGAGATTCTGGCATGCAACAGATGTATCCACAATTATTGCTACACCTCCAGACGAGGCAACAGCATCATCATGGTCTTTACGGAAGATAGCATATTGTCTAAGGAAGTTTGTTTGTGTGGGTTTTAGATGTGTTTGCTGAACACACAGCACTTTTGGCTTATATTTATGGAGGACTTCTGTGATATCATCGAGATTATGGAGACGTGCTCTCACATTCTATTCTAGGATTTGCGTGTTCATTTTGGTAGATTTTTATGCTGTGTGTTCGAGAATACAAAGTTAGGTCACAGGCCCTTTCCAGATGCCGTGACACGAGATTTTTCTTTTTTCGAGCGGTCGATGGAATCGCATCGCTCCTTAGGCACTGGCAGCACCCTCACACTCGGTGTTGTGTCCATGTCCTCTTGCGAGGCGCTGGACACGCGCTCTTGTGAGGCGCTGGACACGCGCTCTTGCGAGCGCTGTGTTGGCTTTGAGAGCCTCGCTTCAAAAGACGAGACCTTGGAGCCCACCAGCCCGGAGGTTCATGGGCCCTTCTTAGATGGCGGAGTAGCACTGGCTGCACCCTCCGCGTGGGCAGATGGCGTCACAGCTGGCTCACTACGCGTGTACCAGACAGCCGCCGGGGGCCGTTGTGGCGCTGCCCCCTGACGCGCCACTTCGGCAAAGCTGGTTTTCGGCAGGTACGATACCCGACTCCGTGCCTCCTTGAAAGTTATATTTCCTTCACTTTGTCACTATTTCTTTTTTTTTCCAGGATGGGCACGACCGTGAGTATGCGGCGTGCTCCCCATCACAGTTCACACAATGTAGAGAGCTTTTCACAAGACTCAGAGGAGTGTTCATCAGCACTGCATTTCACACAAGTTTGGCGGCCTCGGCAGTTCTGGCAACTATGGCCGAACTGCTGGCATTTGAAACATAGAAGAGGATTGGGCTTGTATGGCCTAACACGAAACTTGATGTACCTGGCCTCGATGGACTCGGGCAGAATACTTGAGTTGAAAGTAAGTATCAGATGCTTGGTCTGGAGTTCTTTGCCATCTCGCCTCATTTTAATCTGTTTAACATTGATGATATTCTGCTCACTGAAACCCTCCAGGAGTTCAACCTCACTCAGCTGCAACAGATCATCATCTGAGACAATGCCACGGGTGGTATTCATAGTACGATGCAGGGTTACTGTTACTTGGGCATCTCCAAATGACACTAGATCGGGCAGTTTCTCGTATATTGTTTCAGATCACGGAGCTCCAAGAGGAGATCCCCGCTTGCCATCCTGGATGCTTTATAGCCTGGTCCAAAAATATCAGTCAATGATTTTGAGACAAGGAAAGGTGAATTGTTCGTATTAATTTGTCTGACTTTTCAGAGTGAATAACATGAAATCGGGGGAAGTTCTGTGTTTGGCGTCCAAAAAACTGGAAGGCATCTTCGGTGCACCCTCGTTTAAGACGGTGGTCAGGGAGTGGGGGGAATGAACTTGCCATAAGTAAGTGAATTTTTCGGCAGCACCGCCAGCCACCCACCATGGAGCACAACGAGGGGACGCTGCAATACCGGGAAAAGATAGGTCCTGCAAACGCCAGCTGTATACGCCACCACTATAAACAAATATGGAATATCCGAGGTTGGCTACCCACACAAGGTTAACCCTAGCTGCCTGGGAAATTGGAAGTAAAGGAAGTGAAAAGAAGACAGGATAGATTGAAAGTGAGAGAGAAAGACGAAGATTTAAGAGGAGGACAGGAAACGGCAACTGCCGATTTCCCCTGGGTGGGTCAGCCAAGGGGTGCCATCTGTGTGAAGCAGAGACCAAAGAGGTGTGTTGCCTCTGCCGGGGGGCCTTAAAGGTCCAAACACCCGGAATCGGCTCAACCCCCAGGATCCCCCTTTCCCCAGACACGGTTCAGGCCGACGCATGGCTACACGCGGGAGGGTCCAACCCTCATGTGCTCGGGTACGTGGTGTCGCAACTCACCAAACGCCTGCTGACACCCCTGCGGGGGCGACAAATACAATCAAAATACTAATGAGAAAATATCAATATAACGTTAGCAAGTATAAAATAACGCTGCAATGCAGCTTTCGCGCATATAAAAGGATGATGTTAAAGGCTTGCGAGGATGCAGCAGAACCAGGCCTTGGGACCAGCACCAGTGGCAGCAGAAAAGCACGGCTCGCAAGCGCGGCTGACGGGATGCGTACTGAATCAACAGAATGTCACGTGCGAACAACAAGAAATCAAACTACGCGCCCACAAGAAACCAGAAATACGCATGAATGTGACGTTGTCTTCGTTTTTAGTGACGTCACTTCTGTGCGTTGCAGAGGTAGGGTGGCTAGACACCCTAGCCCCTAGCAGAGGCTCTATTCTGGACATTCCGCCATTTTCTTCGAGGCGTGACGTAGGCGCGACGCTTACAAAATGGCGCTGATGGCCCCGTTTTGCTTTCGTAACGATACGCAAATTTGACGTTTCGCCTAAGAAACTGTAATGTAGGCATTGAACCTAGCATTCTTGATAAAGGAAAACAGTTTTCCTCCCCAGTAAAAATAAAGCCGTTAGCTCAAAGCGTACGATTATTCCATCAAAATCGTTTCTCGCTTCCGTCGTCTGCATGCGCGCAGGCTGTCGTCTGCTTCATTAGATAGGATGTGTGTCCTCGGGAAACTGAATGAGTCATCGTATATCGGCGCCCACGCGCTTGCTTTCTACCTTGAGACAACACACGCGACCTACCAGTGATGATGAGCGCACGCACTAGGCCGCGTTATCGCTATCTCGTGATCCGCAAGTGACTCAGCCCGACTCGTCTGGCTGAGAAGCGGCCGAATATCATCGATAGCGTTGCGCGCGCCACAGGTATCCGCTTGAGCGGCTCAAACGCCGGCACCGCCATCTCTTGTGCACTTCGCTGCTTACTCGCACCGCGAGAGGAAACTTCAAGGCGCCGTCTTGCGTACATTTCTTTTTGTAAATTAAAAAGTCACCGTTGTCATAGCCTTTGATGATGCGAAAAGTCATTAATATTGATTACAATACAAACGCAATGTGAAAAGTGCGAAATGTCGCAGAAGGTTTGCTAGTTTCAACCAATATTATTTCAAATAAACGTGTTTTTAATAAAAATGATGGTGCAAAACACAAATGCCAACACCACCCGAAAGCGATGCAAATGCTATGAACACGGGTTGTGAACAAAAGATCTTTATGGCCCGAAAGGACAGGGAAAATGCGGCGATACGCATGCCTCTCCACTGCCGTTGCATATGGCCGCTCATTACCATAATTCGCGCGGCTCGTCGCACCACAAATTATGGCGGAAAATCTCTGCAATGGCGGCCCAGCGCAACGTCACGCAACGTCAAATTGACGTTTACGAAACGGCCCTTCCTGTGACGCTCCTCACGGGATATTCCTTCAGCCAATGAACAAGCTGACATGCCGGCTATCTTGGAACGCCACCACATATTCGCGGAATTGCAGATGCATTGTACGAGCTTCTGCACGCTACCGTCCAATTTCTTTTTAAAGCGCTAAAGTCGCAATATAGGTGCCAAGGACCACGAAAAAGTATTAGTCGATAAAACTGGCAGCTGCACGTCACGCTTCGTCATTCTGACGAAAACGCAAAATTGCATTTTGCAAAACTTCCGTTTCCCGGCACAAATTTCAAAACACGTGACCTCTGGACAGCCAATGAGACAGCCAAGATGGCGGATAATGGCGGCCGTGCAGCCGCCATGCGTGTCCAGAATAGAGCCTCAGGAGTTTTCTGCGTGGACTTGTCTAGAGTGCCGCGCGGCGCAGCAGTCATCGCCTAAAAAGTTCCTGCCCAAATCTCAGCTTTGGTATGATTACACCTGCGTGCGCTCCGCGCGCCCCTTTGTGTGTCGTACGGCGTCTACGACGTCGTCATCGGCGATGCGACACGGTACAAACAAGCGGCTGTGAGCTCGCCCCTGGTGAAGCGATGCTAGTCTCCGTGTTCAGTCCTCGTGCGGAGTAAAACACTTCGCGATCCGTCAGAGTAAAAGGCCTGATTTACATCGACTGAGCACTGATCGTTTTGCAGGAGGCGATATTTTTCTTACGTGCAGTGTCCTTTCGTCTCTGAGCGAAGCAGCGTCTCGGACGCGCACCAAGTGAACGGAAAGTGTTACAAAAGTGGAAAGAGCTTGATAACAGCAAGTTCTCCGAAAGAAGGCGTAGCTCATAGCTACTTCTACATTTGTTTTCAATAGTTTTCATTCTACGTGCCGGGAGTGTGAAAACCACACACTGGGCTTTTGACACAACCAACGCCTACACAACTCATGCCAAAAGCGAAACTGAAAGCGAACACGCGATTGCATTCAATCCACAGAACACCATTCAATCCAGTACAATCCAATCCTTAAGTTTTGTAAACATTTTTTTGCTGCTGACAATGTGGAGTTATCCCCGAGCAGCTTTCTGTGTTCTCTGTGCTTGCCAGAAGCGGTGCCCCGTGAAACTTGTTCAGGTAATGTTTCAAACACTTGTTCTTACACAGAAGCACTAAGAATTTCGTACTTTTCATCCGTCCTTGTCGGATCAGATGTGACTTATCGTTCGGTTCCATTATGATAGCAAGGTGAAACACGTGTTTTATCCACTGTATTTTTGTGATTGCTGCGCTGGGGTACGTAACAAACATTCATTAGGACGCATACTAGTAGCTTTTTGATGACCTTGGCTCTTACTTTTGTGCTCCGCATATAGCATGTGTGAGTCATTTACCTTTGCACCAATATCTGCGGCCTCGGCATAAGCGCAAGTTGTTTATTTGAACTTGACGTTAAAAGAATGAACTTCTATTCTTCTAACGTTGAGTTTAACCCAGTTTGGTGCCCATTGCAGGTTGCTCGCAACTGCCCGTGTCTGTGTCCTCTCACGAACGAATGAAACGCGATAAAGCGAGCGCGCGGCCTTCGGTACATTCGGCGTTGGTGTGAAGCGTGCGCGCTTCGAGAAATGGGGCCGTATTCTGAAACGTTCCACTTCGGCGAGATTTCTTTTTTCGCTTTCAGGCGCGCGCTGATTGGCTGGTTGAGCAAAATTGAATTATGTCGGGCTCAACCAGCCAATCAGCTCACCCAATTTTGCTAAAACAGCCAATCATCGCGCGCCTGAAAGCGAAAAAGAAATTTCGCCGAAATGGAACGTTTCAGAATACGGCCCATGATCAGTATCATGCCAATAGCACGCGCATCGACAGGGATTTCACGTGTAACCATCCACAATTTGAACGTTTCCAACTGGCAGTACGCAACGAAACTCGAGTCGCTACTTCAGATTATCGAATTTCATCGATTAAAATTGCATTATTCTTTTTACATGTGGCTAGCAAGTGGTGGCGACTGCTACTGCGGAGTCTGACGTAGAAGTTAGCTCAGCAGGCAGCCGAACATTATCGCTATGAAATGCCGATTCGCATATGTAACGATAGTCGTAGGCCTGTCTAAGCAACGGTTAAACCTAGATCGCCTGCAGTTCAGTGCACTGAATTTATTGCATCTGAACTGCTTGAGTGAGGTTATTCAACACAGGGCTGCGTACTTACCGACAAAATACCTTTGCTGATGCCTCAAAGACGAAAGTGCGCAGTATTTTTTCCTCGCTTTTTTAAGGATAGATGAGGAGCACTCGAAAAAGGCAGACTGATGAGCTAGTTGGTATTGCTTTTTGTACGTAGTAGTGCAAAGACTACGGCAAAAACTGCAAAAACAAAGACTCTGCACGGACAGCAAAACTGAATCGTCTAGAAATTCAGCATGTTATACCATCTTGGACTCTCCTGTTATGAGTTTTAACTCAACCCTGCAACCATTATGCAACAAGAAACAAAGCTCACGTCCTGTCATCCCTCTTTGGGTTGTGCCAGCGGATTGAAGTCCAGATGTTCTGCTGTTATTTGTCAGGTGTGGAGATTTCATTCATTGCTCAAGATGCATGGGCGTGTTCAATTTAGCAAGATTTTATCAGAGGTGCACATTATTTTTGCACGTTGTTGGTCACGCATTCATCAAACGGTTCTCCTGAAGGCACAGATCTAATCACTTGCATAGTGCTCAGCAATTGAAATGCGATACTTGGAGCACGAGGTTGCCTGGCACTTTTTGCGCCGCCGATGAGCACTGCAGACACTGAGCTGATGAATTTCTGTATCACATGAAGGCGAGAGTGTTTGTGATGCATTGGAGGTATGAATTCACCCAGTGCTCATCGGCAATGCAAAAAGTGCTCAGCCCTGTACCTTGTGGGCATTGTTTATGCATCTTAATGCCGCTATGTTTCCATGTTGTCACTGAGCAATGCCTTCTTTTATATTGTTATTATTACTAGTGCCACTTCTGTGCTTTCTACTGATGGCAGTCTGGGAGTCAGTAAAAATGACAATCTTAAGGTGTGGTAAGCTCTATTTGTATGTACTTGAGTATCAGGAGAACAAGGTGAGAGCAGGAGCCTCCTGCTCTCACCTTGTTCTCCTGATACTCATCGTCCTGAATTTCCATCTTCCACATTCACAGTGTTTTCTCTGGTTTTGTATGTACTTATCATTGCCAGCTCCACAGTTGGTAAGGTTGCAGTGGTATGTGAAACGCCCATTCCATATCAATTTGAAGAAGGGCAGAAGAAAGCTTTAGAAGCACCTTTGCCGTCACTATGTATTTGTGTGTCTGTGAACAGTTGAGGGTAATTACAAAATTTTTTTCGACAAGTGTGCCTGGAGCAATTCGTAGTGTTAAACAGGAAGTTTCAGACATTTTCTGTATTTCAGCCATTGCGAGCCAAATGGGGGATACACGTGCTAAGCTCTTTTGGGGGCCTAGCAAGAACAGCACTTTCACAACTGCTGACAATGGTTATAAAATGCCACCATTTTTTTTTCATTGCAAGAGAAAGGCTGGTGCATCATAAAATTCAGGTACATTTTCCAATCCGATATGCGGTGCAACTGCTCAATATTTTTTAGAGCTCTCTGGTCTACTTGCAGCCTTAGAGGCAATAATAGGTGCTTCCCTAAGCAGAGGCATAGGTTGCATCTCACAAGGTAATCAAAGCATTAACCAGAGTGCAACATGAAGGTCACATTTCCATTGGGCCATCAAACCATGTGGGACATTCAGGACTGGCATTGCATTCATCACACGACAGTGTACAGATGATTGATACATCTGCAACACAGTTGTTTGGCAGCAGCTGGCACTCCTAGCAGTCAAGGCAGCCACATACATGGGAAAGGATTGCAACTTGCACTAAAAAATGGCGACTTGCTAAGAGATGGGATCATTGATAGTTATGCTTTAGTAACAGTGTTGTTGCATGCACTGTGTTGGTGTCTCACTGAGGCACAGTCAGCTCATGGTTTGATGAGCGCGTTGGCTAGGATGATATGCAACTACAGCTGACTGAGCAGGTGACATCTGCAGACCAACTTCACCCAAGTGCTCTGTCGCATTCAGAGCTCTCTACAGGCTTGCACCCTGGTGTGTAGGGTCGTTTATTCACAGAGCAATCTCATCAGCGCAAGTAGGCATGCCTATTGGAATGTCATGGCCCTGAGCCAAACTGCTTGGAAACATGCACGCTGAGCAAGGCGTGATGTCACTAAAGTGTGTAAAATCCAGGAAATACATTGTAGGCTACCTATGAAGGGCTATTGTCTTCCTCAAATTTTGCCGTAACAGTAAATTGATATATTGATGGAATTCTTAACTACTCCTCTTCACCTTCAGGATAGCATCGAACAACTTTATTGAAGCAATGCAGAATGTGTTTGTCTTAACTGTACCGTCTCTTATTTATTTTTTTGCTGCTGTTCTTGTTGCATGGACGACTGGTCCCAGTAAACTTCCAGTGCCACTGTGTACAATAATTCTATCAGTTGTGCATAGCCATGTAAGCACTCGAGGAGCAGCAAATGGACATTCTGTCTAGATGGAAGCTAGAGAGGTGTATTCTATTTTGCTCTAGTTTATCTGTGCCACGGTGATGGCCGTGGCCCTGTGCAGATTTGAATGCACTGGGATTGCAGAAACTGCTCAGTTTTCAATGCTGCAAGGTAAATGTGGTCATGGTTACAGTGATTGTTGATTTGGCACAAAGTATGATGAAATAAAAACTAAGGGGAAAAAGGGAAGGCAGTGTTTTGACTTACCACAGTGAATAAATTGAGTAAACAAAAATGATTGCTATGATGGCTTATCGTCTAAGGCTTTGCGCTGTGATGTATATCACAAGTTTTATACTGTCATGCCTCATGATCATGACCCTCATTAATAGGGACGATGACCTATGTCGAAACTTGCTGCCTGGCTAATGGACAGGGTGGAAACGGACAAGGCGTTAGAAGCCAATGTATTTTTGTCATGCTAAATAGACAGCGTCGGCATGGATGGACAGGACCTCCTCTAAATTACAGAGCCAGAAGGCCCACGCACACTCGCAGTAAAATGTGTGCCGGCGCCTGCAAGTCTCAGGTTGCGCTGCTGAGAGGCACAACCTCACTGGCCAGTGTCTCTTCCACAGTGGCACAGTCATGTGACAGCTTCGCTATTAATGTGTTCTGTGAAGCATATGTGCTTTCCAAGTCAGACTCCAATGTACATGTTCGAGTTGTGTTACTGGCATTCTGTGCACAAACGTCAATGGAGACAAGGGAGCTTTTTCTTTGTTATATGCTAACTTCGTCAACAAACTATACGTCCTCCCCCCCCCCCCCCCCTTCTAGAGCCCTGATGGATTCACTTTACGTGAGTGAAAGCTCCTTACTGTCACAGCCCTCACGATGCATCAAGTGCTTCAAACTGCAAAGTGTTTTTCTTGCACATAGTGGGGACAAGATAATGCAAGTTCTCAAGTCAGATTTGTCTCAGATTTCACTTTCACAAGACACTGCAATGTGCTAAACAAAAAACTAACACCATTTTGTTTTCGTTTTAATCTTAGTTTTAAATCAGGATTAGTTAGTATGGACAGCTCCCTTTATGGACAATATTGGTCTGCAACTAAACTGTCCATATTAACGAGGCATGAATGTTTTATTTGAGCTACAATGTGAAAGTGCGTGGCAAAGCGGTTGGGCATTGTAGCATATACTGAGTGTGATATTACCTGGTTTTGGTGGCTGTCGTTATGGATTCACCATAGCTTATACAGTGTGATATTACTTGGTTGTGGTGGCTGTGGTTATGGACGCACAAATTGAGAGGTTTTTCAAATTGGCCTGTGCTCATATTTCATCACCATTTTCCTCTGACCTCTCCTGTGTTGTTTTTCTGTATTTCAGAGGCTATCTGCAACTGTTTCTAGCAGTCCACTCCCTAGAGGTAATTGAAGACATTGTTCATCCCATGGCAGTTTTACTTAGCAAAGTTTCCTAGCTGGAAAAGACATGGCATACTGCTCATGTTTAATCCTCCAGAACATCAGTGTAGCTACTTCTACTTGTCTCCTATGCTTCATTCTACCGTGCCTCTGCCTGGTGCATACCTGCCAACTCTCCCAACCTTACCGTGAAGTTTACAAACTTTGGCTCCTTTTACTGTTCTATGAACACCGAGTCAAGTTTTACAAACAGTTCTGTTAGCAAATAAACTTCACTCGTTGGTCCTCAAAGCTTCCATTGAAAGTCTTCTGAAAACATTATGGGGTTTTACATGCCAAAACCACGATCTGATTATGAGGCACGCCGTACTGTGTTACTCCGGAAATTTGGTCCACCTGGGGTTCTTTAACGTGCACCCAACACCAGCAGTGTTGGGTGCACCCAACACTCAGCAGCCCAACACCATAGCCACTGAGCAACCTGATGGTGAAAGGATGCAGCAGAGGTACCTGCTTCCAGCAAGTTCATGCAGACAAGTTCCTGAAGCAAACGAAATCAACACCAAAGGCACTGGAAAAGTATCTGTGCTCTGCAAATGATTTCTGGCTTGTCAGTACTATTCGCTGTGCCAGGTTTGTCGCTGCTTGTGTGCTGCATCTACAGATAAAGCGTGGGCTCAGGGACAGCTTTAAAAAAAATACATGCTACTCCATCACAAGTTGGCAGGTATGCTAATGTGCCTTCCATTTTTACTGTGGCATTTGTATTCAGCGCATTTGATCAAGATCACAATACTAAGATACACGCCCTCTGTCTAAAAACAAGTTCAGGCACACTTCTGAAAAAGAATGAAAAATTGGGCAAGTTGTTGGCATTCTTCTGCAGCATCAAAGTTACACGTGATTAATTTCTGGGGTTTTACATGCCAAAACCTCGATCTGATTATGAGGCACGCCGTAGTGGAGGGCTACTGATTAATTTTGACCACCTGGGGTTCTTTCATGTGAACTATGTACCAAAGCATTTTTGCATTCCGCCCCCATTGGAATGCGGCCGGGACTGAATCCTCGAGCTCAGCAGCGCCAGTGAATATTAAATCGAACCGTCAAGACTGCACTTGTATATGCACACTAGCAAGTTTTGTGTAGCTCAAAAAGTGAATTTTTCACACGTGCATTTCTGATAGATCGGGTCATGAACATTCAAGATTGTGGGTGTGTTATGTTGTGCATTGAAAGGAACTGGTAGGGATTTTTGTATTACTTTCCTTTTGATTTCTTCGTAGGTTTGAACATGCATTTTTATTATGCATAGAAAATGAAGAAAAAAATCTTTTTTCTTTGCATGCAACGTTGTTTATCAAATGGCTTTGCTAGCACATATACTAGCACAAGGTGGATACATTGTAGCAATGCCTTTTTTGATGCTAATGACTTTTGGCACTTCTCGCGTGAGCATTACTTGACCACTCATGAATTTGGAAAGTACTGAAAGGCATTGGCGTCGGGAAAAGGCGTTGCTACAAAATTGTGGCCCAGGGGACGTGTCATATGTATTTGTAGATGACTGGCACTGTGGCACTAAAGGCTGCTATGGTGGGGTAGATCAGGAAGCCTAACATGCTTGAAGATAGGGAAAATGCCAGAGAGAACCGTGGCATCACATGCGAAATGTGGCATTGAGCGAAGCGTGACTACAGGCGCTGCTTCCTGTGCGGGCATTTTGAAAATGGGATAGCTGTTTCAATATGTTGCGTTGCCGAGCACAAGATTGCAGGTTCAATAGGAAGTGGTGGCATACCCCTGGAGGTGAAATACAAAAATGCTCATGTACCGTGCTTTGCGCGCACGTTACAGAATCCCAACACCTCAAAATTAATCTGAAGCCCTCCGCTGCTATATCTCTTGTAACCCACTGTGCAGTTTCAAGACATTAAACCCCATAATTTAAAGCTGTTTCAATAAATTGCATGCCAGATAAATCCACTATGCTTTCCTCTCTCTGTCATTCATGGTTGATTGAAACTAGTGTTCTATGGCATTTTTTTATTGTGACAGTAATTATGTGAACACTCGAGGCATATTTGCACCATCAGTGCTGCCATGCTGTCTAGGCATTGACAGTGCATGCGAGGCTCGGATGTAGAAGGATGGAAGGTCGCCAGAGACGTAAGACCTGCAGTGCATTTGTCTGCAAAAATGACAAAGCCAAGCCGTGGATGCACCATCATGCTCTGCTCAGTTGCCTCGGTAGCGGAGCCAGGGCAGTGTTCTTCTTTCCGCTCTTTCATGAGCGTTTTGCGCACAAGCACTAGTGTTGCTGCTGTGCAGCGGTGTGCATACACGGCTGCACAGCAGCACTGTTGAGCATAGAGGGGTCTCAGTGAGCCAGTACACTTCAGGATGCAAACACTCACGGTTTTGCTTCTGTCTCACCTCTCACACAATTGAGGTCCGACACCTGCAATGCCAGCGGTGGCACTCCTCATCAGACCAGCTTTGCGAGGCGCCTGATGGCTGCCAGGGTGCTGTTTATGCTGCACTGCAGAAGTTGCCTTGCGTGCTCTGTCGCGCCAAGACACCTCTCCCGCATATTCTTAGAAACCATCTTAAGAGCTTCAGTGCAACTGGTAAACCTTGCTATTGCTTTCAAGGCTTTGCCTTTGGGAGAAACTGCCAATATTTTCCGCTGTTTGAAATTATCCTGTAATCTCAGTAATGCAATGGTGGTTGTTGGTTTTTATTGTTTTTAGTCTGCTAGTGCTTTGTGCTGCTAAAGAAAATTCTGCATCATATCTCTATTGCTGCCTGCTTTAACTAACTGAATGGCCATCTTCTGTCTGAACCTTGATGATAACTCCCTTCATGTCAGTTATGTCACTGATAAAATTCAAGAAGGCAAGTTTTGTTACCTTTACCCTCAGGAATTAAAGGGGTCTTCTTAACACTACAAGTACTTTTTCTTTTCAAGCATGCGAGCACCTTAAGCTGGTATCACAACAGGGGTTTCTTCAGCAGTAAAAGATGTATTATTGTATTGTAAAAGATGGAAACATTCCTATTATACATGAAAAAATTATATGGAGGGGAGTAATACTACAGCTTTACAGTTGAACTCTTACTGTAAGCATTACTGATAGATGTGATTTATTAGCAAGCACAGTTCATTAACACTGTTTTCTGTTACCGATGGCATTTTTGTACAGAAATATCTGTGTTGAAAGTGAAGGGGACACAAACATCTTTCCCTGAAACCTGAGGAAAATGTTGGGATGAGTGAGACATTTTTTGATGAATGTACTGTAGAGGGAATATTTTTAGAAACACCTAATGTGGACGGAGATATCAGGAAGGATATACTTGCCCTCCTCGTTACCCCTCAACCTATTTGCTCTCATCAGCAGTGGCAGTGCCAATAGCAATGTGCAACCTATTATGCCTCACCTTTCTTTCTCTTGTTCTCTTTGTGCGGACACATAAGGTAAGGGTTTGTGGGCCTCTGGCAAAGCTACCCAAACGTGACAAAAAAGCTACTGTGGGGCAGGTGGAATGTGTTAGCAGCAGCCGACTTTTTATTTCCTAGGAAGCTGTGACAAACCTGGAAAAGAGGCTGTGCGTGTGCAAGCTTGTGTCGGTGAATAATCCATGGTCAAAAATAATTGGCCAATTGGTCACATCTGTGGGCGGCTGTTACCTGATGTGTGCTTGCAGCTGGCTGGCAGTTCCAAGGATGGCAGCGAAGAGTCGTCTCTTTGAAAAGGAGCTGTATTGACATTCTGCTTGTTAGCTTGTATGTATACATGCAAAATTTGGCTGAAGTGTTCAGTTAAAGGCTCTAACCGAAGAATGTGTTTATTCCCCAAGTGGTTTCGACTGCTCGATGCGTCAATCTCGGATCGAGATCAACTCTCATGCTGTCATTGGAATAGGTGATCTCTGCTCATCTGCCATTGAAACAGACTTGCTCTGAACAGAGCAGGAACTTTTGATCCAGCAGCACTTCAGATCTGCCATTGAAATTCAGCTTCAGAATGACCCAATGTGGGGGGGGGGGGGGGCGAGAGGTTATGTCAGTATTCTGTGGAGCACAAGGTGATGGGTTCGATTTTCAGCCCCACTGGCTGCTTTCCAATGGGGGTGAAATGTGAAAACACTCTTGTGCTGAGCTTTGGGTGCCGTTGATTGTCTCTGCAGATGTTTCTGGTGAGTTCTCGAAAGTGTACAACTCGGAAGATGTGGAGGCTGTCTGGTTGGATTGGTGGGAGGCTAGTGGCATTCATGACCCCTGCAAAGAGGCGGTGAGTTGCGAGATGACACACTCCACTTCACTAGACCACATGGAAATATGTTGGCTGCAACTGTTTTCCCACATTAGAAATTCCAGCTCGCACTAATATTGGCTTTGTGTCTATGAAAACTCAGCAATTTCTAGCTTTCTTAGGTTTTGTTCATATACAGTGTAGATCGCTTATAACGTAAGTCGCCGGAGTCGCGAATATCTGCACTATAAGCGGTACCGCACTATAACCAAAACAACGATTTTCAAGCCCTGCACGTATGCAAACATGTAGACCAAGCATGTAGACACGCTTTGTACTATCGCGCGCACATCGCGATTATGTTTTCGCCAGTGAGCTGGCGAAAAGATAATCGCGATGTAGCCGGTGCTCTTTAAGTTCGACAGCTTTCCACCGAATCAAAACGAAACAACAGTTTGCCGCAACCGCTGCGGAAAAAAACGTGACCCACTATCGACGCGATTATGAACGGCGACTTTGCGGTGCTGAAGGCACGCGCCCGACGCACGCACCTAGTCTGGACGAATTAACTACCATTTGCTGCAGCAACTGGCGGTCCAAACCGCGGTCGCTGTCTATGTGATCATCGATGGCGACTACGCAGTTTTTTAGGCACGCGGCCGACGTGCGTACTTAGTAAAAACGAAACTACTGTTCGCCGCAACCGCTCCGGAGAAAACCGCGGCTGCTATTGACGCGGTCATGGATGACAACTACGCAGTTACGAAAGCCCGTGGCCAACGCGGTTTTATGCGCAGCGGTAAATGCAAGAATACAGGCTTTAAAGACACAAATAGGTTCGAAGCGTTCCGGCGTTGCTGTCATTCACGTACGTTTTCAACTGATGGCTGTGGCGATGCGGACTCCGCCGCGTCGTTTCGGTTGGACGCTAGCGCCGTCCTTGTTCTTTTGCATCGCACATTTGCGGCGCTCCTCGAGCTCCAAAAGTTGTCCGAATTAACCGATGTGCGGCCAACTAAGTCCGAATTAACGAGAGTTTGATTGCATTGAATAATGCATACGCCGGCCAGGAGCACGCACCTTGTTGAGAAGCGTGCTCGCTGCCGCCCTTGTCGGCAAGATTTTCCCGTGGATGCCGCATTATAACCGATATTTCGTCTCACGCGGCTGCACTGTAAGCGGTATGCGTATACATGGAGTGCTATGGGAAAATTAACGGGAGTCTGAAAAAACCGTACTATATCCGGTCCTGCACTATAACCGGTTACGTTATAAGTGGTCTATACTGTAATTCACTGACTGAATGAGTTGGCTGAAAAGCTAGGCTTTCCTCATGAGGCTCAGTAGTCTTGGGCCTGTAATTTTGCAGGTTCTTTTCCTTGGATTCTATCATTCTTATCATCCCTCCCACCTAGGGCAAATATAATGAAAGAAGAAAAATAATTGTTACAAAATATGGGCCCTGATCGTTCCCTAAAAGTAAAAGAACTACTCTTGACTGTAGCGTCGGTGTGCACTTAAAAAGTCATTGTAAGTCAGGCATTCGCAAAGGTAATAGAATGTTGAAATATCAGAAGGAGGAGGAAAAAGAGAGGTGAAGACAGGGAGTTTAGCCAATGTAAATACCAAGTGGCTACCCTGTTTTGGAGAATGGAATGAAAAGTGTTAGAGGGAGAGATTAGAAAAAAAAAACATTCCCCAAAGTAACACGTTCCAGTGCGCTACAATTTTAGAGTCGGTCACACAGTGCAGAAGTCAAGTGTCAGAGCAAGGGGTTTAAATTTAAAGCCTTCTGTGTAAAACTCGGTCTGGACCAGTGTGCTAGGATTCACTTGGTTGTCAATGGGCGATAGTCCAGTTTGTCAAGTGCAGTCACAAGTGCTTTTCTTGCCGCCTTGTATTGTAACAAGGACAGTCACAGAGGAAGGTGGCTGTATTGTATATCAGCAGCATGCCTTTTTTATTTTTCCCTTTTTTCCCCCTTTTTTGCACTTTGAGACGTACACAGTGTGCGTCTCAAAGTGCATTAGAAATAGTGCTACTTAAGGGTTCATGACATGAATAATATATCATTTTGCAAGTGAAAGGGAGCCATGACTGAGTTGTTATGACCGAAATGTTTTTGGTGTTGAACACTGCTGTTTTGCTGCTTGGTTTATTATGATGTTTTTTTTTTCGTACAGAAGGAAGAAGGGCACATTCAGCATGTTGCTGCCCCCACCAAACATCACCGGTGATTTGCATCTTGGCCACGCACTGACCGTCACCATACAAGACACACTGGTGCGCTGGTACGAGCTGCATCTCTAATCTTTGGGACTGCCGGCAACAAGAACTTCATTTGGTAACAATCCGCTTCAGTTTCCATTTTTCTTTTCTGATCATCTGTCACAACAGGGGGGTCAGTGCTGCCGATAACGGCAACATGTGTGAAAATGCTAAAGGTTGAAAAGAATAGAAAATGGAAGTGGATTGTTCCAAAGTGTTTCCTCAAATGATAAGCGTACAGCCCAATGCCACCTTAACCATTTTATGGGAATGAGCGGCATTCAATAACGTTAAATCTCATTTACAAGAACTCAGCTCAGGATGTCATCTATGTTTTGCTCATCCAATTAGGAAGATGAAAAATAGGTGCTTTTTAAACTTGGATAAGGAGATCTCAATGAGCCTGGATGTAATTTTTTTTGGTTGTTGTGAACACTTTGTTTGATAGAATGTGTGACTGCAACTGACTGCTGAAGTTCAGGGCATGCTCCAAGGCAAAATGTGGGAACTTTGCAAGGTAAAGCTGGCACATTGTCAAATGCCACTACCATCTTCCTTTATGTAAAAGTTATTGGTTGGTTTTACAGGCTCAAGTCATCACTGTTGCCTTTGTTGTTTTCATCCTTTCTGCCCTCGATGGCTTTGGAGATGTTGGTAATCGGTTCCGTTTGCATCATCAACTCCGATGTATTTGTCAGCCATACCGCTGCTGTTTTACAGTGAGCAGTGCATGAGTTAAGCGACTCCTGGAACAGTGCAGCGGGACTGTAACACTCAATGACATCGGCACGCTCTCCAAGTGCGTTGCTGGTGCTGCTGTTAGTGATAGCGCAAAGCGCAGCTTATTGGCGTCTGTGTGTGGCTGTGGCGCCACTTCTACGTGGTGTTTGATGAAAAACAACGGTTTAGCTGTCGGGGACGCCTAAATTTCTTTGTTGTATAGGCAAATTCGTTGTAGTGGTCTTCGTTGTACAGGCATTCACAATACCTATGAAAGATAGGAATTTAGCCGGGACGTAAATAATCTTCTGTTACACAAGTACTTTTGTTGTAGAGGTGTTTGACTGTATGCACTTCCTTGCTGTGGAACAAGGAGTGACGAGCGCCGGTGCTGTGTTGCCAACACTTAGCCCCTTGGCCACTGGTGTTGTGCTGCCAGATGGACCCTTGGCCACAAAAAATTTTAGAGCATGGAACTTGTAACGCACAAAAAAAGAAAAACAAGTAAACAGATTTCCAAGGCTGGGTGCTAAAGCCACAACAGGAAATTTTATCTTTGCACGGCTGCTATGCTCTAGAAACATTTTTTGCTGGGTGTACACAGCGGGATTTATGAGGGCAGTCGTGCTGAGTGTTTGTGTTATCTGCAAGCACTGTTATGCCAATGCATCCAAGCATAGCAGGTCCTGCAAAAGCCCGCATGTTGAGTGACCCAGCCTCCTCGTCAGTGTTCTGACTCCTTTAAGTTCTTTTGAGTGGTGTGGATGGCCAGTCACAAGTGACTTTCCAGGTTTATCTTACTGCGTAAGGGCATGCCAAATAAAAGTGCCAAGTTGAGCTTGGTTGGAAGATTACGCTTGAATATAAAATTAGGTCAGTCTCACTGTGAGTGGAAACATAGCCACAAAAAATGTACAAATGAAAGGCGTGTATTGACGATGCCTTTATTTTTCTGCACCCCATGACATCAAAGACTACACTTTTTTGGATATGGTTAATTATTTATTAGTCTTGAAGCATAGTATTGCATTTGAAGGTGACCCATAACTCAACTAGGAAAGTTTTAGGCGCATTAACCTGCCGGAAAGAATAGGTCCAAACACGTGAGATTACTGGAAAATTCATGATGTCGCATTGACATCACCGGTGTGGCAGTTTGAGCATGGAGTAAAACAAGCTTTACTTTGACCTTCGTTTTCTTCTTCTGGTAGCGCGTGTCCCTGCATGATGCTACTAAACACCCAAGGCTTCTTGGTTGTTTTATTGGACCTGCTTCTACGCACTCTAGCTAAGCACCCTATTGTCCCCCGTATTGTTGCCTTTGTATGCAAGTACTAACTGTTGGTTTTGTTTTTTGGTTCGTTCGTGCCGAGCCGCAACTTCGACTGGAAAAATTTTATGCAGCAGTGCAAACTCTGGTTTTGCGGTGCATTTCAGCTAGCGAACAAAATGATCCGCTTCTCTGCTGGCCACAGCATGCCAAAACTATGGCCTTCAAGGTCATGGCACATTGTGTTGAAGGGCAACAGCCTCTTTTGAACCCCTGAAAGCCCAAGCACCATTCCACTTGAAGGAAGATTAGAACAACTGTTCACCTTTATTTTTGGCCATGAAGAGCACATTTGTGTGTGAAATAATAATGAAATGTTATTTGAGTTAAAACGTATTTAGTAATTAATTAATAATTAGTTTTCTGAACTATCCTAAACAGAAGCTTCACTGCACCATGAGAAAAACACCAATATATGCTTTGCATCAAGTTTCTAGCCCATTTTGAGGTATCAAACTCTGCATATGAGCAATTATATGTCAAACTTCATGGTGTTAATGTAAGAGGCCATGCAGAGGTGTCACACTACCAGTGTTTTGACGTTATGTTGCCAACTTGCAAAACACTTGACAAAAGTGAAGTATCTGCGCATCACTTCCTGACATATTGCTACGAGAGAGACATTCAGCCTGGGGCAGATGACGAAGACGGTTCTCTGGTACTGGTGGCTGTCCACCATCTTGGCTACTGTGTCGTTTTACGTAACATCTTTTTGGTGGAGGTGCTGGGTAGTTCCCTGTTTCGATCATGGAGCTCCGCAACGGCCGCCTCATCACACTTGCAAACATGTCAGTCGGTGCAGGCACATCGTCTTCACCCCCTGCCCCTCCCATGGCTCCGACCTACATCGTTCTGCCTCCTGCTCGTGATCCTGGCGTATTTTCCGGCCAGGATGGGGTTGACGTCGACAAATGGTTCAACCTTTACAAACGGATCAGCGCCGGCTACAGGTGGGACCCGACCCTTATGCTCGCCAACGTGCTTTTTTCCCTCGATGGCCCACCGCGGGTGTGGTTTGAGACGCATGAGGCGGACATTACCAGCTGGGACTCTTTTAAAGAGAAGATCCGCGACCTTTTCGGTGACAGCACTGGTCGGCAGCTTGCTGCGCGGAATGAACTTGCGACTCGTGCACAGACATCCTCCGAGTCATACGTCTCGTACATTCAGGACGTTATCGCTCTTTGCCGCAAGGTTGACGAGCACATGCCTGAGTCCGAGAGGGTTTCTCATGTGCTCAAAGGTATCGCCGACGATGCTTTTCACCTGCTCGTCTATACAGTAGCCGACGGATTTTTCGGACTCCAAAAATTCGGACTTGTTGGATATTCCGGACTTAATAGATGTACCGGCAGGATTTCCATAGAGCTAATGCATTTTCGCGACCGATTTTTCGGACGAATCTAGGTGCCAATGTTCGATTTTCCGGACTAAATTGCTCGCTCCGAGCCGCGCTACCCGATCTTGAAGGCCGCCATGTTGGATTTTCCGCTGGCTTGGCCGAACTTGGCTTCCAGTGCCCCCTTGTATAGCCTTCAAGATTAGTAGACGCACGCTATCCTCTCGTCTCTGAGGCTATGCCCGCGCTTCCTTGGCCGACAAAACTTTCAAAAAAGCGGCACTTGCCTTTTTTTTTTTTGCCTTTTTTTTTTTGGTCAGCTCGCTACTATTGCCATAGCACTTAAGCGGAATCCGGGTGTTTTTTTTTTTTGTTTGTTTCTTTTTGTTTTTTAAGTTTCGGTTGCGCCGTACGCTGTGTGCGGGTGAAAGCTTGCGAGGGTCAGCCGGCAACCGCAATTAATCTCACGCACGCGAGAGAGGAAGGCGGCTGGAGGCGCGCGCGGACTTCGTTCGCTCGCGGGGCACGGGGAGAAGGCGGCGGAGACGGTTGCATTCAGCTCTTGCGGCTGCTGCCAACGGAGCTGCCGCGCAGGCACCGTATCTTGAAAGCGATCTGCTATGTGGCCGAAGTGTGCGCCCGCGATCTGCGATGGGTACAAAGGGCGTGCGCCGAATGCCGGTAGCTTCGTATGCGCTGTTCTTTTTTTCTTTTTTTTTTTCCGACGTTCGCGTCGAAGCGAGAGAATAGACAGCGCGAAGGTCAATTTACCCGCAGTCATCGAGCGAGATGTGTTCATGTAACCTGTGCGCGCGTGACACCGTGCTTATTTAGTTAGTAAGCGCATATTCAATTACAACTCTATACGACCGATAAAACTAACATCCTTACTTCGTATCGCTGTCTATTAATTTGCTATCGCAATCGGTGCTCCGCCTGTTGGGTGAAACTGCGACATTTTTCTTAAGCTGCTCCAAGCCTCATAACATTTTTCTCTTGGGGGGGGGGGAGTTTTTCGGAATGTTCGGTT
The DNA here is from genome assembly GCF_013339745.2 of Dermacentor silvarum. Taxonomy (NCBI): domain Eukaryota; kingdom Metazoa; phylum Arthropoda; class Arachnida; order Ixodida; family Ixodidae; genus Dermacentor; species Dermacentor silvarum. Next base: position 20,392 of record NW_023606282.1, read on the forward strand.
TTTCGGACTGCTCGATTTTTCGGACTATTGTTCAGTCCCCGCGAAGTCCGGAAAATCGGTCGGCTACTGTACCAACGTTGATACCGTCGACGCGATCATCAAAGAGTGCCGGCGGTTTGAACACACGAAGAGCCGCCGTATTACCCAGAGATTCACCTGGCTGCCCAATACGGCTGCAACTTCATCATGTGATGCCGTTCGCCTGCCGCCCACGTGTGACCACATTACTCGCATTGTTCGTCGCGAGATTGAACCCGCTCTCCTGCACCTATTCAACCCCCAGTGTTTACAACCCACGCCAGTGACAACTCCCAGCCATCATGTCGCTCATTCAAGCTGTCGTCAGGCAGGAGTTTGCCAATCTTGACCTTCCATCAGCGTGCCCACTGACTTGTCCTGACGCTCGGCCTTATTCCTCTGGACCCGCTCGACGCGCCTACACCTCTCCCGTCTCCTTCCGCAATCCTGCAGAATGGAGAACGCCCGACGATCAGCCCATCTGCTTCTCCTGTCGTCAGGCCGGGCACATTGCTCGTTATTGCCGTCGCCGTTGGACCTACGCATCTCGCCAGACCTCCATGTACCCTACTCCTTTCAGACGTCCCGCCGCTGGTTCCCCTACTTACCACTCGTCCTCCCACGAGCCTCTTCCCTCAGACGCCACTGCTGTTCGCTGCTCCTCCCGCTCCCCGTCGCCGCAACGCCGCCAATCCCGCTCTCCGCAGCCTCGCCGTCCTTCTCTGGACGATCGCCGCAGGAAATCTAGATAGTGCAGCTTATGGAGGTGAAGGTGCAATGCCATCGTCCCCTGCAAATCCTCTACTGACGCTCCCCACTCACCATAGCCTCCTAAAAGTCAAAGTCGACAATGTTCCTGTGACCGCCCTCATCGACACTGGCGCACACTTGTCTATTATGAGCGCCCCTTTACGCCGCCGCCTGCAGAAGATGATGACGCCGTCTACGACACAGACAATACGTGTTGCCGATGGTGGCGCTGTTCAAGTGATCGGAATGTGCACTGCCCGTGTCAGCATTGCCGGTCGTCACACTGTTGTCCTTTTTTCCGTCCTTGCTCACTGCCCCCATGACCTTATCCTTGGCCTTGACTTTCTTTCGGCACACTCGGCCTTAATTGATTGTTCTTCTGAAACGCTCTGCCTCAATCTTCCTCTTCTATCAGATGCCCGCGAAACGCCCGTCAGCCGCTTAAGCCCCACCGATTTTGTTCGCCTACCGCCGCGAGCCGTCACGTACGTGTGTTTGTCATCGACCCCTCCCGTTCCTGACGGCGACTATATCGTCTCTCCGATTACAGACGTCCGCCTGACGCGCAATGTTACTGTGCCACATACCATCGCCACATTAGCTGATAACTGTGTGTTCCTCCCGCTACTAAACTTTGGTCTGACCCCCAAGTGTTGCCCCACAAGATGTCGCTTGCCCACCTCACCACTATAACAGACCATGACGTCGAGGTTGTCGCCATAACTGCACCTGAGGAAGCTGCAGTTTCCCCGTCACCAAGTTGCGACGACAGCATTTTTCGCAACATGATTGGACCAGACCTTTCGCCTGACCAGGCCGACGCTCTTTGCCGGGTTTTGGCCTCATACAGCGACATTTTCGACATTCGTGATCGACCCCTGGGCCAGACTAAGATTGTCGCCCACTGAATCAACACTGGCGACTCTTTGCCCATTCTCCGTCGACCTTACCGTGTGTTCGCATCAGAGCGCGAAGTGATTCAAAAAGAAGTGGCTAAAATGCTTGCGGAGGACATCATCGAACCATCATCTAGTCCTTGGGCCTCTCCCGTCGTATTAGTAAAGAAGAAAGACGGTTCCTGGCGTTACTGCATTATCGGCACCTCAACAAAATCACCAAGAAGGACGTGTACCCTCTTCCAGGTATTGACGACGCCCTCGACTGCCTCCATGGCGCCACCTTCTTTTCATCCCTGGACCTTCGATCTGGCTACAGGTAAATCGCTGTAGACGACCTGCATCGCGAGAAGACTGCCTTCGTGACCCCTGACAGCCTTTACCAATTCAAGGTCATGCCTTTTTGTCTCTGCAATGCACCAGCCACGTTTGAGAGAATGATGGACACTGCTTCAAGGATTCAAATGGTCAACATGTTTATGTTACCTGGACGACGTGATAATTTTCTCCCCCACTTTCGCAACACACCTTGAGCGGCTTTCGACCATTCTAGCAATCTTCCGACGAGCTGGCCTCCAGCTAAATTCCTCGAAGTGCCACTTCGCTCTTCGTCAAATTACTGTCCGGGCCACCTCGTTGACGCTTCCGGTGTCCGACCGGACCCAGTGAAGGTACGCACTGTCACGAACTTCCCCGTTCCACGGTTTGTCCATGACGTTCGTAGTTTCGTGGGGCTTTGTTCCTACTTTCGCCGTTTTGTGAAAAACTTTGCGGCGCTCGCACGTCCACTCACTGACCTTCTCAACAAGACGTCCCGTTTTGTTGGGGTCCTCTACAAGCTGACGCCTTCTCTGAGCTCATCACCGCCCTAACGACTCCACCTATTCTTGCCCATTTTGACCCAGCTGCTCCCACGGAAGTGCGCACAGATGCTACTGGTCACGGCATCGGTGCAGTTTAGCCCAAAACCAACGAGGCGTTGACCGTGTTATTGCGTACGCAAGTCGTCTCCTATCGAAATCTGAACGCAATTACTCTATTACGGAACGGGAATGTCTTGCCCTTGTCTGGGCGGTTTCGAAATTCCGTCCTTACTTGTATGGCCGCCCTTTCCGTGTTGTCACCGATCATCACGCTCTCTGTTGGCTTTCTTCACTGAAGGACCCTACTGGACGACTTGGTCGTTGGGCGCTGCCCCTTCAGGAGTACTCTTACTCAGTTATCTACAAGTCTGGCCACCTCCATGTGGACGCGGACTGCTTGTCCCGCTACCCTGTTGACCAACCAGAGGGACCGGACATCGAACCTAACCCCTGCGTTATGTCTATGTCTCAGTTTCTCCAGATTGGTGACGAACAAGGCCATGATGCTTCTTTGGGATTGCTCATTGATCGGCTGGAATCCGCACCTAACGACGCCTCACTGCGCATGTTCGTCCTCGTGAATGGCAACACTTTACCGTCGTAACGTCCAATCAGACGTCACCTACGAGATTGTTCCCGTCTCTCCGACTTTACCGCCTGCGATCGCTCCCAGTGACATAGTTCACGTCAGCAGACTGAAAGCCTACCGCCCTCCTCCTAACGACAATGTGTGAAGTGCGCGGAGACGGCGCTTCCACCGCCGGGGGTAATGCTACGAGAGAGACATTCAGCCTGGGGCAGACGACGAAGAAGACGGTTCTCTCTGGTACTGGTGGCTGTCCACCATCTTGGCTACTGTGTCTCTCCCATACTGTAAATACAGTGTAAATAGTCCCGCCTTGTGTCGTTTTACGTAACATAATTGTATTACCTTGAGCTTGCCAAGCTACTGTTTCACAAATGCTTCTGGATTTGTGTGCCTTTGTTTTCACTCTACTTGTCGTGGGTTTTCATGTTGCTAGTGAGTTAGAAGCTGCTCAGTGTGATTTGTACAGCAGTTACAGCCATCATTTACCAGCATTTACCCATAAAAATGCAAATAAAGTTTTTCTTTAATTTTTCTTACCACGGCACTAAGCATCGGTCATTGGTGAGTGACGTTTCTGAGCGCCTATTTAAAAAAAAATGTTGCACTCCTGGGATCGTAACGCCATCTCGGTAATTGTATACGAAGTAGAGTTTTCGTTTCTGCGCGGTTCACATTTTTACCGCAGGGCGAGATTTTTGCAGAGGTTCTTAAAGGGCGTGTGAGCTCAAAGATTGAGGCGCACTTGAGCAGTGTGATGGCGACGACATCCGTACCGCTCAGAAGAAACAGTTTTGCTTGATCCCGACCATGCTAGAAGCGATCTTTTGGACTTTTCGAGCAGTGGTGACTTGGACATTGATGTCGCGTCGTCGGAGTTTAGTTCAGATGAGGAAACTTCAGCAGATCAGCCGGGAACGTCAACTGTTAACCGCCGCCAAGTTTCGTTTTCACCTCCCATTTTGTTTATTGATATCTACAGCCGGTTCAATTGCCCTGTTGGTGTCCACACTATTATTTTCTTTATTTATGGTGTTTCACTTTATTTGGACAAGACGTGCTGCCAACAGTTTTTGGCCCCAGATAGATCCGGGCATTGACCTTGGGATGACGCTCTGTAGGGGTCCGAAGCGGCTGGCGAGAGCTCTCGATTGTTTCCGCCTGTCCTTTACGGCGGAGGTCGTTCAATGGTATATGTATAAACACCAACAAATATGCACGGGCGCATATCCTTGACAAACCGACGTAGAGAATTTTTTTCTCTGAAGCCTATGTCTATCATTAAGAAAGTTTGCCATGAATTTCATTAATAATTTGTGTTTGGTAATATTTATTACGTAGTTCGTAATTACAGTTTCTTTTCTGAAATGTACTTTTGAAATGTGCATTTAGTACTCGTGTTTTTGTATATAATATTATGCTGCAAATTAATCTTTTTCTTTTAAAAAATTTACGTAGGACCAACCAAGAACTTGATGTTTCACTATGCATCATGTAATTTTTCGTAACTGAAAGGGTACTATATCTGTGGGTATAATTCTTCAAAAAGATGTTGCCAAGGGATATATCAAGAATTTGTAGGTTTTGGAATTTCTTTAAATTTTTTTTTGCCAGAGATGTTACTTCTTACTGAATCTTTTCTGAAAAATTTTTGTTTTTTTGTGTTTAAGAACTTTTTTTATGCAAATATATTTTTTGTATTTTTTTAAATTGATAAGGAGATTTACTGACGGCAAGCGGCAGGCGAAAAACCAGTTCAGTCGCCAGAGACCAACGGTCTCAACGCCAAGAGCTCGTGATCTGCGCTCGCGCCCTACATCTATGAGAGCGCCCCACTACTGCTTGCTCCCTGTTCTTCTTCTTCACTACAATAACACCGGTCGGCGAAGGGGAGCCATCCTGGCGACTCAAGGGACGCAAGGATGAGAGGGTCGTGATGCGGCTTGAGGCGGCTGACGTGGGACCGTGTCGCTACCGAGACGGCGCTTGTCCGAGGAGGGGTTGACCGGCTCAATGACATAAGTGACGGGAGACCTGTGCTCGATGACGCGGTATGGCCCGTGGTACTTGGCAGCAAACTTTGGGGTGAGGCCAGGAGAGTTGAAAGGTATGCGGAGCCAGACGAGGGATCCAACGGCAAAACTCAGCACATGCTCATCGGTTGTCGCGGCGATCTTTCTGGAGGGCTTGGCTGTCGGACGTGAACGAGCGGGCCAGCTGACGACACTCCTCGGCATGCTGGGCGACGTCAGAAATTGCACTGACTTCGGAGGCGTCCAGGCGGTACGGTAAAATTGTGTCAAGCGTGGAGGATGGTTCACGGCCATATAAAAGAAAGAATGGTGAAAAGCCCGTCGTAGACTGCGTCGCGGTGTTATACGCATAAGTCACGAAGGGAGAACAACGTCCCAATTGGAATGATCAGAATCAATGTACATCGACAGCATGTCACCGAGCGTGTTTGAAACGTTCCGTGAGCCCATTCGTTTGAGGATGGTAGGCAGTTGATGTGCGATGAAGAATACGACAAGAGCGGAGCAGCTCTTGTATCACATTGGACAAAAACACACGGCCTCTGTCGCTCAGCAGTTCCCGTGGGGCTCCATGACGGAGTATGAAATGGCGCAATATGAAGGAAGCGACGTCACGAGCACCAGCCGCAGGGAGTGGAGTGGTTCTTCAGGTTGAGTTGAAGGCTGCGTTTGGAAGGCAGCGGAGAATTGTGCGTGAACGAGAGAGATGTGTAGCGAAATCTGGAGAGAACACGACGACGTCATCCAGATAGCACAGACATATCTTCCATTTCAGACCGCGTAAAATGCCGTCCATCATCCGTTCGAATATTGCGGGGGCATTACAAAGTCCGAAAGGCATCACGGTAAATTCATAAGCCATCCGGTGTGACGAACGCCGTCGTCGGACGATCACACGCCGCCATAGGGACCTGCCAATATGCCGATCGCAAGTCGAGGGAAGAAAAAAATTCGGCACCTTGAAGGCAATCGAGGTGTCGTCTATTCGAGGAAGAGGATAGACGTCTTTGCGAGTAATCTTGTTGAGGCGTCGGTAGTCCACACAGAATCTAATAGAGCCATCTTTCTTTTTGACCAGTACAACAGGAGAGGACCAGGGGCTGCAAGAAGGCGTAATGACTCCGCGCTGAAGCATGTCGTCAACCTGCTCCGTAATGACACGACGTTCCGCAGGTGACACACGGTAGGGCGCTGTCGCAAAGGAGCGTGAGGCCCAGTGTCAATCGTGTGAACAACCGCATTAGTTCGGCCTAGGGACGCTTGCGGTAAGTCAAACGAAGTGCGGAACTCGTGTAGAAGGGCAAGAAGCTGCGTCCGTGCAGCCGGATCGAGGTCGCTGTCGATGGAACGGTGAAAAGATTCCGAAAGCACGGCGTCGGACGCAAGGTGAGGGGTCAGGGCGTTCAGCGGATGCTGAGTCTCAGGCACAGAGGGGTCAAGGGGTACGATAACAGCAGCGTCTACAGGCTGAACGTGGCCAAGCGTTTCATTTCGGTGCAAAGTCAGAGGGCCTGAATTGGGGTTGCAAACAAGTAGTCCGGTATTCTCCTGATGAAGCGCGAGGATGGCAAAAGGCAGTGACGTATTGTGGCGGCGACGAAACAAGTCATATGGCGTGAACAGAACGGTGGCGTCGGAAGAGCGGCACAGGAAACGGGAACAATGGCGGCACTCTGAGGTGGCAGGTCAATATCGGCGGTGACGACAAGCTTTCTATCCCCAGGACCGGCCACATGGGTGGAAGGCGTCTCGGGAAACACAGCGAACTCTACCTGAGCACGAGCGCAGTCGATAACAGCGTGGTTACGGGACAAAAAATCCCACCCGAGGATCAGGTCATGGGAACACGGCCAGCACAAGGAACTCAACACTGTAGATCACGTCTTGTATGAGCACCCTGGCCGTACATGCTGCAACGGGTTGAATATATTGTGCGCTCGCAGTACAGAGAGAAAATCCTGAAGGTGGCGTCGTCACTTTACGGATAGAACGGCAAAACGTATGGCTCATTACAGAAATAGCGGCGCCGTGTCCACAAGCACAAGAGTTTGTACACCGTCAACAAACACTTCAATAACATTGGCGGGGGACAAGCGAGGACTTAGACAGGTTGACGACGGCGCAGCTCGTGCCTCAGAAGCTGCGGTAGTCAGTTTTCCGCCTCACCAGTGTTGTACCGACGACGCATAGGCGAAAGAGAATGGCGGCGCGGTGAGGGGAACCGACGAGCAGCAAAAGGTTGGGCATCGGAAGTGGGCTGGTGATCACGGGCGCAGTTTCAGGCTCTCGTTCTGGCTGCGTGCGATAGGGAGGTCGGAAGGAGTAGTCTGGATATCCTCGGCATATTCGTGGTCGCCGCGAAGCGTCGGCAACAGAATCGCGCAACATGACCCGGAATTCCGCAAGCATAGCAGATCGGGCGGTTGTCTACAGTGCGCCAAGGATTTGCGCCCGCAGGTGGCCAAATTACAAAAGTTGCGAGTTGCTGTGTCACCTCAGCGCGAGCTCCGCCAGTACTTTGCTCAGTTCTGCATACTAAGTGCAGAATGAAGGATATGACTTCAAGACTGGCTTAGGCCAGTTCAAGCCTGAACCCGAATAATGTATTTCAAGGCTAAGAGGAGGTAACTATTGTTTTTACTATGACTGACGGGTTGATACCTAGCTCAAAGTCAATTTCAAAGACTGATCTTAGTTTTCCCTATCCTAATTGTTAGTAACATGAATTTAGCAGGACTTTCTATTGATAGTTGGGTACCAACAGTATGTACATATTCAGTGAGTACAACAAGAGCATTTTGTAGCTGTCTACATTGCATATCAAGATTCTCATACGTTGATCAGATTGTCATGTCATCAGCATAGAACAAAAACTCGGTGCTTGTGATGTAGCCTCCATGCAACAAATGATGAACAAGGGGGCAAGAACAGAGCCATGTGGCACACTGTGGTTTAAAGTACAGTTAGGATCCAATATGAAAACAATCCACATGTGCAGAAATTGTTCTCAGACACAACTATGTGTACCACTTTTGTTACCTGCTATGGTAGACAAAAGTCCTCCATGTTTCAAAAATTACCTAGATTATGTTCTGCATTATTGTATGCATTAGTTGTATCAATTGCCACCACCGCCCACAACTAGTGGTTGTGAGGGGAGACAATCAGGACACCATCTGGCAGGATAGACAGGCCATCCTCTGTGCCTAACTACAGAGGTCAACACACTGGTAGCTGCTTTGGCCCTCAGGGCCAAAGCAGCTACCAAATGACAAGCCGAACACCAGGTCGAGAGAAATCAATGGAAACTGTAAATATAGTCACACAACCTCATATACAGCCAATCTTACGATTTCATAATAGGAGTGTGCGGATATTCACAATTTCGAATATGAATCAAATAGTCTTTGCTATTCAATTCGTATTCGATTCGAGAATTCACTATTTGAAGATGTCGAATAGTATATTTCTTTTGTTCAAACACTATAAGGGACAACAATTGTAGTAGTCTAGAGGGAGAAAGACTGATATAAGTGGAGACTCGTTTAATGATTCTGGTGCAGGAGAACTCTGGTCATTGTGCAGATGATCCAGTTTCTGAACAAAGATATGAAGGAGGTCATTTGTGCTATAGTTGAGTAAGCATGTCATGCCATAGGCAGACTTTGCATTTCCTGTGTCTAATAAGACAAACAATTTATTGTTTGGTCAATCTCACCATATGTTTGGATTCCTTCAAAATGATATGCGGGGCTGCAGTATTGCCCTTAGCTCCTTCAATTAACTCTATACTCTACTACATCCGTCTGGGACATGCTGTTAATTTTTTCATTAGTGTCATCGTACACCAGATATGATCGTACTTTTCTTTGTTTTTTATTTACAAGCTTCTTAGTTGGCCTGACGTCTAAATGTTAATGGCATTACACGCATCCGATAATGCTACCAAGCCTTTTGTAGCCGAACAGACTCTATGGCATTTTTCATTTCACAATTTTAGAAATTGGGAATATTCACTATTCCATTCGATATTCAGAGGTAATTTTTCTTGAATATTCGTATCAATTCGATTAGAAAATTTCACTATTAAAGCCCGCCTATTAAATATTGAAACTGCAACAATGAAAAGCTTAGGCTTCAGTGCATGAGTACGTACACTGTCATTTATCATCGCTAAATGGGGCTTACAAACTATGTGAATAACTTCTCTGCTTATATTATAAGCAAAAAATGTGCAAAAGGACTGAACAGTTGGAGAGGTGGAGCTTGCTTGACGCCATGTCAAGCATTGGAGGCACCCAGATGATGGTGATGTCTGACGTCAATCTTGGGTATAAAACTGTTAGTGTCTTATTTTTTTCTCCGCAATGGCTCTGACGAAGTGACAGAGGGGCGTTGCGCCAAGAAGGCTGCAGCAGAGAGAGCTCGCAGCTATATAGTACTTGCATACTTGGGAACAAAGAGAGCGACAGACTGTAACGAGTTGAGGGATATGTCTTAATTTTAACATCTGATGCTGTCTTCAGCATACGTGCTATTATCTGAAAGTTGCATATATCTACTAAGGGTTCCTTGAAACTTCCATTTTCTTTATGCAGTGCTGTGAATTGTGTGCAGTAAGGCATAGGATATTTTCATTCATCTCGTGATTAAAAGAATTTTTATTGATTCACTATTTTTTGTATTTTACCTATAGCACACTGGCTTTAGAATCCGCTGCAGTGAAGTGTGTAAATGTTGATATAACGTAATATCGCACTGCGCAGCAATTCTTTCATTTCAAACAGCTATGCACAGACTTTCTGCAAAGAAAGAATGAATGTTTGCATTCACTGACTGCGCTTGAACGCTGCCGATGTATTTATTAAATTTACTAAAACCTTTGCTACTTCTGCTGCAAGATTTATGCTAACCCTTGCATAGTGTTGTGAAGCTTGACGGAGTTGTAACGACATCACATGGCAGATAATGTCTTCCCTTCACATCACGCGCAAGAGCGCCGTCTGTGCATTCATGCTATTTCATGCAGCCCTAGCTACTTCTGCCGCGTGCGCTTTACTGCAATGCTTGGCCAGTGCGGTGAAGTTTGACAAATTTTTAATGATGTCGCACCCTATGACTGAATTTAACGCTTTGAGACTTAGTCTTGAGCGGAGCGGTAACAAATGCTTACATTCACCTTAAGCACAAGCGCAATGTGCATGCATTCGTTTGATTTCATGGTGCCTTACTTCTGTCGCAGGCTTTAACGCAATGCTTGTGTAGGGCCATGAAGCTTCGTGAAGTTTAATACGATCACATGGTCTAATAGAATTTCATGCACTAGAGTCTAGTTTAATTTTGTACAGAGAGGAAATGAAATTTCATACTGAGCTCGCACTTTCACAGGCATAGGTGATTTTTTGAGGTCAATAATAATACTGCGCATGTTTCTTTTGATGGCAGCCTTGAATACATAGTTTGCACGTGCGTCACTTCCGCACCGGTCCGCGAGCCTGTCCGCCATCTTTAGGCACCTGCGCGCCTGCGGAAGCGTGCTGGAGCAGGCTGCGCGCGCTGACGCGTTGTTGATCCGAAGGTCCTTCTCGCGTCGTGATCATGCCAATCTGTGCTATTTTCGGTTGCCACACAAGAAGTACCACTGCCTCGAAGCCTAGCTACGCAGAACCGGGGGTAGGTCTGCACCAAAAGTAATAACATGGCAGTGCGAACGCACAAGAATGCTGTCGGAGAAACGTCGGTGTCTATGGCTTTCCCGGATAAATCGGAAGGACCCGAACAATGTGCGTGTCGTCACTTTGTTTCGGGCGAGTATATAACACGCCAAAACACTGCACATCACGCATGATCGGCGGCAGCGATAGCCCCCGTACTGGTTGGCGACCGCCTGCTCGCACACGCATGGTCGCTCTTACCGCTCTGAAAAACGCCCGTGTAGTTGTGTTGTAGTGGACGTTAAAGAACTTCGGGCGGTCAAAATTATCCCGGAACCCTCCACTGCCACGCGTTTCATAATTAGATCGTGATTTTAGTACGGAAAACCCAAATTTTGTTTTTTAACGGCCTCCAAACTGCTTCGCATTGTCATTTCTTGGTGTGTGTGCTTCGCTTAGCCATATGCTAAGCAATATTTGAGTGTCTGCATGCTTTCAATATAATGAGCTAACGCAACAAAATTCACATGCACGGACATGCACCGAACTGTAAACCAAAACTCGCAGAAAGAAGAGAACACACGTTTTGAAGCTTGGGGAAAAAGTGCATACAGCTAGGTGAACCTTTGTGGCAAGGAAGCTGTCCCTGAATATAGCCGCACAATAAATACTGAGATATTTTCTCTGCCGCACGCCAAGGAACATATGCTTTCATGGACGCACCTCGCCGAGGACGATGGTAAGACCCGACAACAGGCGCTTCGCTGCACCTTCCTCACCCAACCGCTCGTGAAGTAATTGTGCGCCTTCAGCGATTTGTAAGCCTTTATTTCGTTCAGCATGACGTAGCTTGTGGACGGGACAAGATAATTAATAATATCCACGTACGTCGTGGCCGGGAGCACCTCGGGGTCTGAACTGGTATTCACGCCAACGTGCCGCTAGTATGGGTCCACGCCGTCGCACATTCCGACAATTTGTAGCGAGCCCGCGTCGGCCCTACAAGCTCGTCCATGTAGGAAGGGCAAAATTCAGGGCTCCTGACTTTTGCCATCGCAAAGCTTTCACGACAGCAAACATGCGGCGCTGACACGTAGAAGCGAACGCCGAACACAAACGCAGTGGGCCAGCGGCTAGTAGCGAGGTGCCTAGCGATGGCGGACGGTCGGGGCAGGCGGCGGATATGACGTCACGTGCAAACTATGTATTCTCGGCCGCTTGGCTGGGCCGTGAATGTACCACATCCTACAGACGCCAGCGCAGAAGGTTGGCATCAACGCACAGAGCAGGACAAAGAACGTGACAAAGGACACGTGTATGCGCTTTTACGTCGTTGGTTCAGCTATCGTCAATCTTTGCGGCCAAAACCTGCTTCTCTGGTGTAATGTAAAATTGTAGTACAGAGGTTTATAAAAGGTTTATTGTAGCCTCCAAGATCGTACGGCCGGAAGTGCAAGTTGGTCATGAGAGCCATAGAGTTTCATATAGTGAGAAACTCTATGGATACCACAGCGCATGCCAGTGCCAGTTTTCCCTCTAGGTAATATAGTGCGAAACTCTATGATGAGAGCGCGTTAAAATCTCGGAGGGTATACAAAGTTGTAATATATGCGCCAATTTGAAACAGTGTTAACAAGTTGAGAAACAATTTGTAAAAGCAAAAGGTCGGTAGCAATAATAATTCAGCATCGATTTCTAACACACTGCAAAAGCACGAACATGCCAATGTGCTACTTACAGGTGATGTCCGACTCGCAGCGATGGCTCGCTCGTAGCAACAAATGCCAATCTCGAAGGCCACAGTTGTGCATATTGCAAATGCCGAAAGCAAGTCAAAAAGCCAAAAAAAGTCGCATAGAAACACGTAATGGCAACCATTCTTCAGACAATACTTGTTACGTGTGTTACTATCCCTTCCGCAAATAAAAGAAAATTTTTATTAATTCCATTAATTTGAAACTTCTCGGTACGGCAAAATGATCAATTATTTTGACGTCCTGTTGTGACGCGCAACCGACGCATCCTACGCGAGGAGGTTGCGAGTGCGGGCCAGAGCAGACGACCGTGCTACACACACAGTTACCCTTTGGTGTTCTGTGGTACTACACGTTTGTTGCGAGGCTTTGCGGAACCTCTGAGTAGGATTCGTTTATAAATGCCCGTTATGTCCAACGACACAAGTGACAACTTGGGAGCTGCCATTCCCCTGGAAAGTGCTGAAGAGGGTGCGTTTGCCCATCCACACGCCTTTCGAGCGTTCATTGTTTGTCCCTCGCATTGTTAACGGCTCACTTTTGCCTTTAGAGCGTGCGGTCGTGGAGCAGGATTTGCGGTCGCTGGAAAATAAAATCTCGAGTGGTACGTATCCTTCTAGAATTACATCTAGCGCAGCCTTTTGACTATGCTCGGTTTCATTTGTTTTCTATTTTCCTTTCCACAGCGGAAAATGAACTTGCTGCTCTGAAAACGCGGCACAAGCTATTAAGTAAAGCTATTCTTCCTCTCGTACTTAAATGATACTTTACCTGTCAAACTCGGGGTATGCGTTGGTGTTTCACCCTTGTTCTGAACGAGATATTCTCTCTTTAAAACCCCAGATGACATATTGAAGGCTGAGACTGACTGCCGCCAAGCGCTCGAGGCACAATGTGAACAGTGAGTACACTATGCGTTTTTAGAATCTGTCCACAACTTCATGCCCCAATGACTGACTCTCTTGTTGCAGGTTCGTGAAAGCAACCGAAGAACTTTCTTCAACGACTACAGATCTTTCAACAAAACTTTGTCAGGAAAAGTCTTCAAGACTTGAAAAATTGTGAGATTTCTTTTGCGGCCAATGAGCTTTTCGTTATTATAGTAACCTTTTTTTTACTTTTTATTTTCAGACCCAGTTTTCAGCAGTATACCAGCGGAATTTATAACGGGTTGGAAAAAAATGTATGGGTAAGAGAATGTAACCTTCTCTCACAGCATTGAGTAGCATTAGTGCTACTATTGCTTTCTTGTTAGCTTGTTCTAAATCGGAACAAAATTGTTACACCAAATGTAGCTTTCGACCATAGTGCTCACACTGAGTTCGTATGTGACACTGCATTTATTACAATTTTTTTTCTTGTGTTTTAGACTCCAGAGGCTCTTGAAAGCTTGGCAGCAACCCTGAGGATGCAACTGCGAGACTTAGAGCAGCGTTGTAAGTGATATAGCATTGGACGGGTTATTGTACTGTCCATTTTTGCCCAGTCATTGTGCATTGGAAATGTTCGCGATATAAAAATGTACATGCAGCTTTGCAGGACTATCATGTGGTATTCCACATCCATCTGTATAGTTTATTCTTCAAATTGGGAAGAAAAATTCAGGATCAATCAATACAGTCACATGTTGTATTGACATGAAACTGCAGTGTCATACACGTCCACTGAAAGACGTCAACCTGTTTTTAAAGCAGTCAGTGCAGATAGCAGGAGCTGGTGAATGACGCTTTTGAATGCCTGACAGTGCCAGAGAATAAAATGAATACGCATTAGCTATAGCCATTCAAGGAAAGGTACTAAAGTGAATATGAAGCAGTGCTATGCAAAAGAAACAACGCTTGCTGCATTCTAAAAGGAGAAATTATTGCGCATGAACCATAGATTTTCAATTAAAACGAATAGCTGAACATTCGGCTATTCCAACATCCCGCCTAGAGGTTGACGGTGTTCATTGTGCATTGTATTTTTTTGAAAGTCAACAAGTTGAGCCTTTTGCAGGCTGATAAGGAAAAAGGGTTTGTAGTGGTTGAAAAGTGCGTTTTTAATGAAAAAGCACTGCAAGCGGTGTTAACGTACTTTCTACCTGTTAAGAAATGTGAGGTAAGAATAAAAACTAAGCTTATTTAATTTTGCAACAAACTGGAACTGACGGCGCTCGCTAAAAGTATAGAGAAAAGTAAAGGCAAATGTATATCAGTATTTTCATGGCAAGGGACGCACAAGCAGATATACCTTTCAGAACCATTATCAGTGAGTCTGGTTGCTGGCAGCACAACGTAAGCCAATTTTTGCAGAAGAAATTAAGGTTGCTAGCAGTAAACGACCCGTTCGGGACAAAGATATCTGAACAATTAGTGGAGTTTTTGCATGGCAATGAAGATGTACTTCAGTAGGACGTTCTGGCGGGCTAGTTGGTTCATTGCTTTTAAACGTTATAGACTGCACAAAAAAACGAAGACACAAGAAAGAAAACACACGACACCACGAGCGATCGTGGTGTCGTGTGTGTTTTCTTTCTTGTGTCTTTGTTTTTTGCGCAGTTTATAAACGTTTAAAAGCAATGAAGATGTTGGTTATGCTTTTTGGTCGATATAGAAGATTTATTTTATTCAGTGCCACAGCATAAACTTGTGGCTTCTGTAAATTCTTGCATTGAGGAAAATGGTACTATATTGTTCCAGAAGGATGTCGGACTGTCATTGGGGAACTTTTTTAATCTGTTGGAATATTACCTTAAGGTAACTTTTATTGTTTTTAATGACCAGTCGTTTTTACGGCGGAATGGCATATGCATTGGGTCCTGTGTTGCTCCAGCTCTCTGCAATATTTTTTTAGCTAATGTAGACCGGTCTTTTGACCATGTTTTTAATGATAGGAAAATTTTAAAAGTTTTCAGGTACGTTGATGATTTTCTTGTGTTTTTAACATTTGATTATTCCTATCGGGATACAATTGATAAGATTTTAAATGATTTTAAGCAACACGGACTAGGCCTTGTTTTTACCCTCGAACTACCCCAGAATAATGTTTTGTAGTGTTTGGACCTTAGGCTCAAGGTCTGCGAATGACATATGTGTTGGGCTTACCAAACACGCAAAAAAAAACTCATTGTATTTAAATCAGCTCATTCCAATGTAGTAAAAAGAGGAATTGTTTCCTCATGTGTGAAATCAGCTCTCAAAAAATCGTGTGTGCTTAAGATGCAGGATAGCTTTGACGATCAGGTGCACCGACTTTTGGCAGCAGGTTTCCCATGTCACTCCTGAGCAGTTGCCGAGTTCCTGATTCAGAAAATAAAAAAAACGGAAAGAGGACAGCTGCTGAATGTGAAACCTTCAGGCTTGTGGTAGCGCCATATGTTTTAGATCCTCCTTCTCTCGTCGTCACCCGTCATGCGCCTCTTTCTTCACTCTTTCTTTCCCTCTCCTCCTTCCCCCAATGCCGAGTCGAATTTACCTCAGGCCGCCCTCTCTGCATTTCATATCATTAAACTTCTCTCTCTCAAGGGAGCTGCTAGCAGGCAAGGTGTCCCTCTGGCGTTTTCTGCACCAAACAAGCTTGTTCAGCTGTGCTCCCGCACTTGCAGTGATAGCAGGCTTGTATTCCAAATCAGACACGCCTTCTCCTACATCCCATGCACCTCCGGTGGGGTTTATGCCTTCCCTCGGTCATGTGGAAAGACATCGGGCAGACAGGGCGATATATCAGTGAGCGACTTGGGGAATATGTGTAAAAGTAACTAATAATGCAGACAAAGGTGCACATCTTGTTGCCCATCTTAATTCTTGCCGAATGCGCAATTGTGCACCGCGATTTTATGAGACGTGGATTCTCGGCAGATACATAAACACTCACAGCTGGCCCTGGAAGCTTTCCACGTAAAGAAAAAAGCGGGTGACTGTATCGGTGATATATAT
Source organism: Dermacentor silvarum (assembly GCF_013339745.2). NCBI lineage: Eukaryota > Metazoa > Arthropoda > Arachnida > Ixodida > Ixodidae > Dermacentor > Dermacentor silvarum. The sequence continues at coordinate 36,863 of NW_023606282.1, forward strand.
ATGGCCACCAAAACAACTTCTTCGTCCTCGTCCTCCAGCGTTACTAACCAGCAGTTCTCCAGCCGAGTGGAGGACTGCTGATGACCGACCTATTTGCTTCAACTGCCATCGTATTGGACACGTAGCCCGCCATTGTAACAGCCGGTGGTATTGGTATCAGGTGCCCGATGGATACAACCGTCTCCCCAACATGGATCATGGCCGATTTCAGCCCTACCGCGAGGCTCCCGAAACCACTGGTGACAACGCTCCCTCCATGCCATATCGTTGTTCACCATCCCCACGTGGTCACCAGTCCCGTTCGCCATTGTCTCGTCGCCAATCATCTCGCTTGCCCCAATTCCGCCACCCTACGTCGCCAATTGAACAACTCCCTTGGGAAAACTAGGTGATGCAGCTCCCAGAGGTGATGCTGCATTGACGACTCACCTTCCAAATCCTCTGAACACACAGTAGACCAAACGGAATCTGATAGACATTAAACTGGATGACGCACATGTTGTTGCTCTAGTTGATACTGGGGCTCAGATATCAGTGGTGAATTTGGAGCTTCGTCGCCGCTTTAAAAAGGTTCTAACACCACCCACAGTACTGCTCATTCGTGTCACTGATGGCGGAAGGTTTCCCGTGCCAGGGATGTGCTCTACTCGAATAAGTGTTGCTGACCGATCGGCAAGTGTACTACTTGCCGTGCTCGAGAAATGCTCCCATGAACGAATCCTCGGTATGGATTTTCTGGTATGGATATATATATTTATGCGTTGTCGTAAGAAGAATAAAGCAGGTGTTAGTGCCAGTCTCGTCTCTTGTTTGTGGTTTGTTCTGGGTGTTTGCGTTGAATTTTTTTCACCTTAAAATACAACGTACCAACTAGTTTTTATTGAATTTTAAAAAGCTATTCGCTTTATTGAAGCGATATTTCCATGCCTTGTATCTCTTGCAAACATGCAATTTCGTGCACACTATGTTGCACTTGCATAAATAATACACACCTCGTGTTTCCTGTTAGATAGCTCCACTAGGTGAAGTCCATCTATAAAGCTCTAAAGAAATGCGTGAACCATGGTGGGATTGAACCTCTGTCTTCCAGCACCCCAATGCTTTAACCATTAGGCCACAATCACACACATCCTTCTATCATGCCAAAGTAGCTCTTTGGAATGTATGGTGCATGTATCGCGTACCAGTCTCGCATTCTTCCCTCATAGCAGCTAGCACTTTGAGATGCTGTGTTAGATGCACTGCCTTCACAATCGACCCACAAAAGCAGTTAGATGTAATGAAAGAAAAAAGGTCTGATGACCCGAAGGTAGCTACAGTTGAGCGCCTTTTCAAAGAAGTCCTCTACACCAAAATGACCTGTATAACCAAGGAATAATTTTGTTTTGGTTCTATTGTGAGCGGTGCGGTGCACGACTTTTACAACAAAGTGACATGTATAACAAATGATTTGGAGTCCCCAAGCACTTCGTTATAGAGGCATTCGACTGTATTCGCTTGAATAATGGCAATGCTAAGAGTATTGAGTATCAGACATAGCAACAGTATGGCTTGGTTAATGACAATTTTTCTGTACTGTCAATTGTACAGTACTGTGTGCTAAGCTTCATTGATTGCTGTAAACATTGTCTCTGCTTTCGTCCTGTCCTTTGTGCTATTTTTATCCCCTTGTCTGCCTAATGTCCTCAGCAACTGTCTGCATATCAGAAGTACCATACCACAATGACTACTATACTCCGTTTCATATTTATAGCAGGCAGCACATTGGAAGCGATGCAGTAGTGTGGCCATAAAAATCTTACTCGGTGTGTTTTGCAGTAGTACACGTTTTTATCGGTGGTGCTTTCTAGGGAATAACTACTTGAAATATTAAAACTTGTGGGCTAAAGTGACATCAAATTGCATAGTATTCGTGAACCTTTGTGCTTCCTGTATGCAACATGCTATGTATTAATCGCAAGTGCAAGCAGTGCACAGCATCTGCGACCAAGCAGTGCGCAGCATTTACAATTCGCAGAGATTTGGCACTCTGCTTGTTCGGTAGTAAATAGGTTCAGATCTGCAACACCGTCCTTGTTATAATTACATGGAACTTTGCGTCTTAAGATTGAGACGTAATGTTACATATGTGACGCACAATTTTTTTGTCACGAATGCTTGCAGTGAGAGAATTGTTTATCCTTTCCAAAGTTTCCTGTTATGTATGAAAGGATGTACAGTAAGAGAAAGACAACTTGCTACTTTGGCTACCTGGCTGATGGATGTTATCAGTTTCCAGATCAATGCTTGACATTTAAAGGAGATCAAAACTATGCCTAATGAAAATGATCCATGATGGGTGACACACAACAAAATGCAACAACTTTTGTACATGGACAACTTCCTATGGGCCATTCAGTTCTCACGTTGGGCATCTTGTTTGTACACAAGGTTGCTTAGGAGACTGATAGCCTTTGTCTTACATTGAAAGTGGCAATTTATGAGATATCGTTCGGTGTTAAAAATTAATACCTTTTTCTGTTGACGTTGTGGAAACTTCTTTGTTGAGAACGTTTCCCACTGTTACATGTTTTTGTCACCAGAGTGAAGACTTGATGCAGCATTATTAACTTTGGGGTCTGTTGACTGTAATGGGATGGATAGCGAATGGATAAAGACTCATAAGACTTTTTATCTTTGCAGCTGCATACTTGGATTCACGTCTAGAGAGGAAGAGGGCTGAGTTGGACCAGTTGCAAGAGCAGAGCACTAACAACTGCTCGGCAGAAGATGCCACATTTGGACCTGAGGAGCAGCAAGCAATCCTGTTAGTTCTGCTTCATGTCAAAGTGGTCAATACACACACCAACTTCACGAAACAGCACCGCCTGAAAAGTCACTTTTAGTGTTTTGAACTATGAATCACAAATAACCAGGGCTGTGATTGGTTAAATGATTGGGTTATCAGTACAAAATTAATTATTATACTTATTGGTACAATTGCAAAACCTTTACACCGAGTAATGATAGCTTCATGTATTCCGAGACAACACTCCTGTTCACTCTGTGACAGTAGCAACACTGTGACAGTAGCAAGGAAAAACCATGGTCATGATTTGCCACAGTGTTTGGTAGGAATGACAAAGTCTGTCACTGAGAT
>NW_023606283.1:0-18200 GCF_013339745.2 Dermacentor silvarum
CTCCGATCCACCTAATAAATACATTATGAGAAACTGCTGGACTGACTTGAGTGGAATTTGATGCATTTTAGAGGTAAGCTTTGTTCTACTGACATTGGGAAGCAGAATTTTGCTTTAGAATTATAGAAATTAGGTAACTTAAAGAAAACTTGGCGGACGCTTAAGCTTTGCCTTTGAGAGTAGAACGCGATAGCTTTTTCGGGACCCGTTCGCATACGGCAAGTAGGCTTCATGCACTGCAATACTGAACAGGGGAAGCCAGCTTACAAAGACCAAGCTTACACCGATCCCTTAATGTCTGCTTCAATTTTAAACAGAAATTGATTGCTGAAAAGACGTTTTTCCAGGGGCAATATAATTGGTCTTATATTAAAATGTGAAAGCCCTAGCACCTTTTTTATTGTTTTCTTAATTGTTTGCTATTGCCCCGACGCGCGCAGGTCTGGTAGAAATGTATGAGTTTCCTCGTAGCAGAATTAGGTTTTCTCGTGCATTCAAATTACAATCCGACGCGGATTGGTAAACAGTCCGACGGCGAATCCGGCACCGAATAGTAAAGTCGTACTTCACCATTTTTCTGACGGATTTCACTGTGAGAAATTCAATTTTTGTTCACCAAAACCTTGCACCACGTGGAGAGCTGTGCGGTCGATGTGGTTAGATGATTTTTCTCCGCCCCCCGCGTTCACACGCCGGTTACCGACGCCGTATTTTCTGCGACACGGGGCCCTAAACGCTACCGCGTTAAAAAGAAAATTACTACGGGTCCCTCATGCTACAACTAAGACGTCGGCGAAAGGCCGAGCGCCGCTATCCCAATGACATGACGACCAATTTTTGCTGAGTCATCTTCGCTCCGAACCCATATAATGCAAAGTCAATTTTGCAAGTCATCATTTATTAACCAAACTCGGACCGAGACTTACTTCTTTTTTGGTGAGTCATCACCACTCTGAAAGAAAAATTTACAAGACAAGTTTTTTTCCAAGTCACTCTTCCTATGATTCACCAAGTTCGAACCATGACTCGGCGCTTTTTTTTTTGCTGAGTCACTCCCACTTGGACCCTCAAATCTTACATTTATTTTTTGCCCGTCACTCCCCCACTCCATAACACCATGATTCACTCGTAATTCCCATTTGATTCATCTTGATTCCCCCTGTCACTGCTTGTTTCACCTTCATTCACTCTTATTTCACTCTCATTTATTCTTCATTATCTTAGCTCACTCTATCTCCTCATTATTTTTGTTTGACTCCTATTACCCAACTAAAACCCTTTAATTCACCATCAATTCATTCTAATTCACCATAACTTCCCTCTTAATTCACCTCATTCACCTCTCTGTATACTCATTTTTCATCATTATCATTACTATCCTTACCAATTACTATAATTAATTCTCGGTTCATGGCCACTTTCCGGGGTTTTCTACCCATTTTACCGCATTGTCCTGCTCATTATCAAAAATAATTTAATGATTGTCATGATCATTTATCATTATTTAAATTCCTCATGTAATTGCCTATCACTTGATATTGTCAGGGTAATAACAGCACACGCAACAACCGGTCACACAGCAGAACAGCCCCAGTCGTGCGGCACGTCTTCTTCGTCGTCTTCGTCTCTCCCCACCGAATGCTCCGCTGCATGCGAAATAAAGCGCACGCAAACGAACTGCGTAACACACGGAAATGTACTGAATTAACGTGTCATTATCCCCCCCCCCCCCCCACCCCCCCTTGAAAAGCATCGGCTCGATGCTTTCGAAGTAGGGAAGGTAGGTGGTCAGCGTGCGTAATATGCCTTCATCCTAGCCACGTGGACAATGTCCGGTTGTGGTGTACGGCGGGAGCTTCGCGTGGTGCTCTCTGTAACAACCTTGTAGTTGACGTCGTTGAGGCGTTAAAGAACCCGGTAAGGCCCGAAATAACGCCGGAGAAGTTTCTCCGACCTCTTGCGCTGGCGGACGGGACTCCAGATCCATAGTTTGTCTCCGGGGTGGTAGGTATCTTCTCTGTGGCGGAGGTTGTACCTGTGAGCATCGTAGTGTTGCTGAGAGCGCATGCGCAGGCGAGCTAGCTGACGAGCTTCCTCGGCAAGCTGAGCGTATTGGGCAGCATTCATTGTGGTAGATGTGAAAGCGTCGGGCAGGAGCATTACGTCTAACATTGTGGTAAACTCGCGACCGTGAAGCAAGCGGAAAAGGTGTAAATCCTGTGGTTTCTTGAATGGCGGTATTATAGGCGAAGGTTACGAAAGGAAGGGCGCTGTCCCAGTTCTTGTGATCCACGTCGACATTCAGTGAAAGCATGTCAGCGATGGTCTTGTTGAGCCGCTCGGTTAGGCCGTTCGTCTGTGAATGATAAGCTGTTGCCCGACGATGAACAGTGCCGCTGAGGGTCTTCACTTCTTCCAGGAGTTGGGCTGTGAAAGCGGTCCCTCTGTCGGTAACAGGGGTGTAGCCAGAAATTTTTTTCGGGGGGGGGGGGGGGGGGGGGGGTCAAGCTTCTGCTTTCCTCTAGGTCACGTGATCGATAATAAATATCGGAAGATTAAGCAGACTCTATACATGTCTATCAAAGACATGGGACCGACCCCCCCCCCCCCCCCCCCCCCCCGGCCCCTCCCTCACGTGTGCTTGTGAAGAAATGAAGTAAAAAGTAAAGGAAGCTCAGTAAATACAGTAAGTACGACAGATACAGTGGACGTTTGGAGCAACGGTCTCTCATCGCGCCACTGAATGGACCAGTCTTCGAAAACGCATCATTGAGACGACCCGTGCGATCGGAGAAGATATCATTAATTGTTAATTTCCTTTAAGCGTAGATGGTGTCGTCCTCGTCGGGGCGAATTGCGTTTCACAAGTCAAAGACGGCTATACGCGTGAAAATGCACGTCTGACCAGGCTATACCTACTCCCATAGCAATAGCTTGTTCGCTGCGTCTTTGCGCTAGAAAACTTAAATACGCGCAAAAACGCGTAAGGCTTTTTTTTTTCGAAGCTTTCGTCGCCTTGCTCCCTCATACGAGAGGGTTGCATTTCCTGCGGGAAGTGCATGGGCCGCTGTGTCTTCCGCTGTGTGCGAGCCGGCAGCCGTCATTGGCCTTTACGTCAACAGATTCATAATTGTACAGAATATTTCACCGCACAGCATAGATATGGCACGTGTACGTATTTTAAGTAGTGCGTGCAACTCATTTCTGCTTCACTTACGCCGGTGCAAACAGGAAGCGGCCTTGTACCTCACAGAATCTCGACTGATTGGTGTACTAGTGATGCAGGAATGAACTCCGGTATTGTTCAGTGCATAGTGCACATAATCAATTTCTCAGGACGCGTGAACTCCGCCGAGAACTGTCAGTGCCTGCAACAAGAGTTTACTTACGCTGTACTGCGCACAGCAGTAATCCATGCTTGTCGGCTGTTGTTTCGTGCATTCTATTGCGAGTCGGTGGAATTTCACTGCTGTCATCAACCCCTTCGTGTGTACATTGCTGGTTTGGGATTCCACAACAAAACAGCAACTACCAGCCTTCCGTAATTCCTGGTTTGGGATTCAACAACACAACAGTAATTACCAGCCTTCCGTAGGGGCGCAATCGCAAACAAGAGACGTTTCTCGCGCAGACTGATCCTGCGCGAGCGCGGCCTAACCGGCACCTGAAGGGAAGCGGCGGAAATTTATACCCGAGATTTCGACCACCTGGGGTCTTTAACGTGCACCTAAATCTAAGTAAACGGGCCTCGAGCGTTGTCGCCATCATCTAAAATGCGGCTGCCGCATTTGTTGCTTCATTTGTTGCGCATGTGTTGCTTCAGAATGCGGCCGCCACATTCTCGCCCAAAACTTCACAGAGTGTCAAAGCCTTGACAAACACCGTGACAGTTTTTTTCATATGCAGACATGATTCGCTGTAAATTACCAACCAAACGGAAGCGCCCAGGAATAAAATTGTGATAGTAGGACCGGTTTCATGCATTATGTCAGCTCGAAGCGACGAAAACAAAGGGTGGGTAAGTGGGGGGCGGGAAATTTTTATTTTTTTTTTGGGGGGGGGGGGGTGGTCCCTGGTTACGCCCCTGGTCGGTAATAACCACTGCTGGTGCACCACGGCGGAGGACGATAGCATGCACAAAGAAGTTGGCGACGTCGTTAGCAGTAGCTCGTTGAAGTGGTCTTGGTTTCACAACAACGAGTGAGATAATCTGTACCAACTATTATCCATCGGTTGCCAGCCGAAGCTTTAGGAAATGGTCCAAGCAAGTCTATTCCGACTTGTTGAAAGGGTGCTCGAGGTGGTTCGACAGGTTGTAACAAGCCAGCTGGTTTTATGGGCGGCGTCTTGCGCCGCTGGCAGTCTCGGCAAGTCTCCACGTATTGCTTAACGGTACGGGACAGTTTGTGCCAGTAGTACTTTTGGCGAATACGTGCGAGAGTGCGCGTGAATCCCAAATGGCCAGAAGACGGTTCGTCGTGACAAGCATGCAGGATCTCTTCTCGCATCGCCAGATGGCACCACCAGAAGATCGGCTTGAGAGCTGCAGTTAAAGCTTTGCTTGTACAAGACGTTGTTGCGGAGAAAAAACGACGAAATTATGCGATGGAATAATGTTATGGGTTTTCTAAATATCTCATTGAGTGATCGATTTTTTGCACGTAATTTTAACCTATTTTTTTGTCCGATTTTGGCTCCACTTTTTCAAGGTCATCTCAAAAGGAGACATATAAGGCTTTCGCCTTCCAAGAAATTGGAGACGCACAAAATTTACAATTTAACTTTGCACACGCATACACACACACACACGAAAAATAAAAAAGACAGACGCCGCTGTTTTTTCATCTAGCTCTGTTAGAACACAATAGCCAAATGTGACATATAACTACAAAAATGTAAGGGCATTAAAATGCTTAAGTTGGATCTGGAAATGTCGTACTCACAAATTAGTGGCATTTTGGAGAGAAGTGTATAATACATTATCTTCTACACTTGAGATGTATTATGTAATACAGTTTGGGGAATTGTGATGTTTTTTATTGCCGAGATTCAAAATTTTATAAATGCAAAATAGAGCACATTTCATCCTATGGATAGATCCATTCCACCCTGTGAAAGTGGTTGTACAACGAAGCTGCTGCCGACGTCACACAAGCGCCACCACCACAAGGCGTCGCACCGTCGATACATCAGGGCAGCGTCCACGACCTCGTCAGCGCCCTTTCCGTAGTTGCTTCGACGCCGAGGTCCAAATTCGCGGCGTCCATGCGCTTGTGCGTAACCCGCGTTCGCGAAGTGAACGTCGCAGTAATTTTATTGCGATAGCAATTATATGGACACTCAAAAGCAGATTTCTGCCGTCGGCGTCGCCGTCGCCGTCGCCGTAGCCGTCGCCGTCGCCGTCGCCGTGAGGTTCCGTATGACGTCAATGGAGATGAAATCGTCGCCGGTGGTAAGTGGTTCTTGAGGGAAAGGGAAAGGTTGGCGCTATCTTCTGCAGCCCTTGAGGGAGCACGGCTCAGCGCCAAAATCGAACGCTGTATGTGCGAGTGAAAGGGCGCGAGGGACGCGCGGTTTCACGGGGAGTGAACGCACGGCGGAGAACAAACGCGCGTTCTGCTCTGTGCTCCCTTAAGGGCTGCAGAAGTAGGCGTCTCTCAAACGTGCCTTCTTCCGACGCACGAAACGCCGTGCGGGGGAGGGGGAGGGAAGGGAGGCGACGTTTAGCTGCGGCACCAAGTGCCTATTTATATCAGAGGCTCCGGCAACAGTCACCAACGCCGCAAGCATTTTGAGCGAACGCGGGCAAAACGCCGACGGCGTCGACAACAGTTCTGTGTGTTGCCGGTGCTGCTGCATGTCCAAGTTTATACAGCTGATAAAGCTGCTATCATTACTCCGTATAGCTGTCTTCAAATTTGCTATCGCAATTGATGCTTCACCTTTCAGGTGAAACTGCGACAACTTTTTCTCCTTTACAATCACCATATATGTAGAGCAAACGCGCCTTCTTCCGACGCGCGAGAGGCCGTGGGGGAGGGGGAGGGAAGGGAGGCGACGTTTAGCTGCGGCACGAAGTGCCTATTTATATCAAAGGCTCCGGCAACAGTCACCAACGCCGCACGCATTTTGAGCGAACGCGGGCAAAACGCCGATGGCGTCGACAACAGTTCTGCGTGTTACCGATGCTGCTGCATGTCCAAGTTTATACAGCTGATAAAGCTAATATCATTACTCCGTATAGCTCTCTACAAGTTTGCTATCGCAATTGATGCTTCGCCTTTCAGGCGAAACTGCGACAACTTTTTAACAGCGGAGATATTTAAGTTTTTCGTTTCCCCTTTTAGCGTTCGCGAAAGGAAGGAAGGAAATCAACTTTATTAAAGGTCCTGCAGGCCACGAGAGCTTTGGGGCTCTCATGGAGCGGGCGTCTCCCACGACGGAACCGGGAGGTTGAGCTTCCTGGCGGCGTCGTGGACCTGCTGCGAAAACTCGCCTAGCGATGACGTCACTGTGCAGAGCGGCGCCTCGCTTCACTTTGCGATCGATAGCCAATGATAGCAAATGACAATAGATAATCGATCTATAATCAATAAATTCCGGGAAATTGCTGGGGATGACTTGGTAGTGCTTAGCCTAGCCCAAATATGTGGTCAATACCTTGCGATAGCCAATCAAGAGCAATCAATTGATTGATTGAATGATAGATTGAAGTTCCTTTGTTAGAGAATGGGGAGGCGCAGGTCTCTGCGGGGATGAACAGGGCGTATCCAGTCTACAAAGTCGTTCACATCGTTACGATTTCCAGTCGTTTGAGTGACGTCACTTGTGCTGATGCTGTGTGCGGTCAGGACCGTGGTTTACCAGTCCCCTTAACCACCCTGATCAGGCCGCTCTGTCTACCATATGTGGCAAATAATAATAATAATAATAATAATAATAATAATAATAATAATAATAATAATCAGCCTATATTTTATGTCCACTGCAGGACGAAGGCCTCTCCCTGCGATCTCCAATTACCCGTCTTGCGCTAGCGTATTCCAATTTGCGCCTGCAAATTTCCTAACTTCATCATCCCATCTGGTTTTCTGCCGACCTCGACTGCGCTTCCCTTCTCTTGGTATCCATTCTGTAACCCTAATGGTCCACCGGTTATCCATCCTACGCATTACATGACCTGCCCAGCCCCATTTCTTCCGCCTAATGTCAACTACAATATCGGCTATCACCGTTTGTTCTCTGATCCACACCGCTCTCTTCCTGTCTCTTAACGTTAGTCCGAAGATTTTTTGTTCCATCGCTCTTTGTGTGGTCCTTAACTTGTTCTCGAGCTTCTTTGTTAACCTCCAAGTTTCTGCCCCATATGTTAGCACCGGTAGAATGCAATGATTGTACACTTTTCTTTTCAACGACAGTGGTAAGCTCCCAGTCAGGATTTGGTGATGCCTGCCGTATGCACTCCAACCCAATTTTATTCTTCTGTAAATTTCTTTCTCGTGATCAGGGTCCCCTGTGAGTAATTGACCTATATAAACGTACTCCTTTACAGACTCTAAAGGCTGACTGGCGATCCTGAATTCTTGTTCCCTTGCCAGGCTATTGAACATTATCTTTGTCTTCTGCATATTCATCTTCAACCCAATTCTTACACTTTCTCGATTAATTATTGGCAAATTACATTAGTGGCAAATAATAGCTGCCTGTTATTATCAGTGAGAAGCGCTTCACGGCAGTTCGTGCATTGTAAAGCCTGTATGGCCATTCTCCCTGTATCGAACGTAGAACATTGCCATAATAAAGCAACAGGTAATCGATAACCGATCAATAATCAATAAATTCTTGAAAAGCATAACCCGTAACGCCTGGACTAGCTAGGTGCCGATCAGCTCCGTTGTTTCTTTAGCCTTGCGCCACTAGTGCAAGCTACGTTAACTTTATAGCGAAACTGTATATGCCTAGGCGAAATGAAAAAAAAAAAGTTGTCGCAGTTTCACCCGAAAGGCGAAGCATCAATTGCGATAGCAACTTAGTAGAGAGCTATACGAAGTAAGGATAGTAGTTTTATCCGCTGTACAAACTTGGACATGCAGCAGCACCGGCAACACACAGCACTGTTGTCGACACCGTCGGCGTTTTGCCCGCGTTCGCACAAAATGCGTGCGGCGTTGGTGACTGTTGCCGGAGCCTCTGATATAAATAGGCACTTGGTGCCGCAGCTAAATGTCGCCTCCCTTCCCTGCCCCCCCCCCCACGGTCTTTCGTGTGTCAGAGGAAGGCGCGTTTGCTCTACATATATGGTGATTGTAAAGGAGGAAAGAGACGCCTACTTCTGCAGCCCTTAAGGGAGCACGGCACAGAACGCGCGTTTGTTCTCCGCCGTGCGTTCACTCCCCGTGAAAGCGCGCGTCCCTCGCGCCCTTTCACTCGCACATACAGCGTTCGGCGGCACGCGGCGACGATTTCATCTCCATTGACGTCATACGGAACCTCACGGCGACGACGATGGCGACGGCGACGGCAACGGCGACGGCGACGCCGACGGCAGAAATCTGCTTTGGAGTGTCCATATAATTGCTATCGCAATAAATAGTTGTCGCAGTTTCACCCGAAAGGCGAAGCATCAATTGCGATAGCAAATTAGTAGAGAGCTATACGGAGTAAGGATAGCAGTTTTATCAGCTGTATAAACTTGGAGATGCGGCAGCATCGGCAACACGGAGAACTGTTGTCGACGCCGTCGGCGTTTTGCCCGCGTTCTCATCAAACGCGCGCGGCGTTGGTGACTGTTGCCGGTGCCTCTGGGGCGGCTCGGAGCTTTTCGACGAGAACACAACGGGACACTCATCGAGCAGCGTCGGAAGTCTCTACCACCTTCTCGCCTCGCAACGTTTTTATATAAATACGCATTTGGTGACGCACCTAAACGTCGCCTCCCTTCTCTCCCCCCACGGCCTTTCGGGCGTCGGAAGATTTCGCGTTTGCCCTACATATATGGTGATTGTAAAGGAGGAAAGAGGCGCTTAATTCTTCAGCCCTTCAGGGAGCACGGCGCAGAACGCGCATCTGTTCTCCGCCGTGCGTTCACTCCCCGTGATAGCACGCGTACTCGCGCCATTTCACTAGCACATACAGCGTCCGGCGCGCGGCGATGATTTCATCGCTATTGACGTCGTACGGAACCTCATGGCGACGACGACGACGACGGCAGAAATCCGCTTTGGAGTGTCCATATAATTGCTATGGCAATAGAACCGCTCGCCACATGTTTCGATAAACGTCTCCATCGGCTGCGCCGTCAGTTACGTCGTTCTCTACGTCACATCCAAGTGCGCGCGCCATTGGCAGTGCCGTTAGTGATGTCGTTCTCTGCGTCGTACCTGCTCTACCCGCAACGCCGCCTCCTCGGCTCGCTGTTGTCGCATGCGTTGGATACCTCGAGTTAGCTCGGCTTCGCGGTTAGCAGCATCCGGCCGCCATTGTCGCTTGCGTTCCACTAGAAACACAAACATGTAACCAATAATTGAGAAACGCTTCAATACAGCGTCGGGATTAACCCACTGCTAAACACCGGGGCCACAGTTTCAGCTTCGCTGGTTAACCATCTGTACGGAGTGCTTGGGCGGTGTTTTTTTTTAAGTCTTCACCCTGATGTCGATTACGGTCGCAGCATAGTCTGCGCGACCCATGCAACCGACCGAGCGCCCACTCATCAAGGACAGATAAGGGAGCTTACACGCAAGCGCTGTTTTGAAACAGGGCTTGCATGTAGGCTCCCTAGGACAGATACATCATGTCCACACGTTCATCACACGCGCACAGTGCAGCATATATACTCATTCCAGTAGGCCCTGCACCTGGCGGAAGTGCGTCATTAAACCAACTCAATTTCTCAAAGTAAAGTGCGTCACAAAATCTGTAAAGTACGACTTAAGCTCAACGTGCAGGCATGATTGCCTCGGATTGAAATTTGAGCATACGAGAAAACATTCCGTTACGCGGGAAGTCAAAATTACTTTAGCTCTGGAGACGAAATTTTTTCTATGTCGACACGACGGTGTACACGCACGGAGGCAGATAAGTTCCCGGTGGAGCCATACACAGCTTTGCTGTAAAAAGTTGTCGCAGTTTCACCTGAAAGGTGAAGCATCAATTGCGATAGCAAATTTGTAGAGAGCTATACAGAGTAATGATGTTAGCTTTATCAGCTCTATAAACTTGGACATGCAGTAGCACCGGCAACGCGCAGAACTGTTGTCGACGCCGTCGGCGTTTTGCCCGCGTTCGCTCAAAATGCGTGCGGCGTTGGTGACTGTTGCCGGAGCCTCTGATATAAATAGGCACTTGGTGCCGCAGCTAAACGTCGCCTCCCTTCCCTCCCCCTTCCCCTCCTCCCCCACGGCCTCTCGCGCATCGGAAGAAGGCGCGTTTGCTCTACATATATGGTGATTGTAAAGGAGGAAAGAGACGCCTACTTTTGCAGCCCTTAAGGAGGCACGGCGCAGAACGCGCGTTTGTTCTCCGCCGTGCGTTCACTCCCCGTGAAAGAGCGCGTCCCTCGCGCCCTTTCACTCGCACATACAGCGTTCGGCGGCGCGCGGTCACGATTTCATCTCCATTGACGTCATACGGAACCTCACGGCGACGGCGACGGCGACGCCGACGGCAGAAATCTGCTTTTGAGTGTCCATATAATTGCTATCGCAATAAAATATTTCTCCGTTCCTATGTATTATGATTCTAGGTTCCGTAGCCAGAGCTTGTGGTTTACAAGAGCGTTGAATGTGTCGTAGTGTGAATGCCGAACACTTTTGTTGTAAGTAGAATAAGGAAGAGAAAAATTGCAGATGCAGCATAACTAACTTGTATTCCAATGTTAACGTTCGACTTTTCGCTTTTTTTTTTCTGTTGTTGTCTCTCAGTTGCAGGTATTTATCAGATTTAACTTTTGAGACTTCGTTCCAGATGCAGGACCAAACTTTATTTGAATTTATGAGAAAGGGACACTAAAGGCAAACATTATTCAAGCTAAAGTCATAGATTAGTGCTCTAGAATCTCTAAGACGTCAATATTTTCGCGAACAGAGCCATTGTAATTGAGAAATTGAGTTAAACGCAGGACACGATTAGCGACTCTCCCGGGACATTCAAGTACTTCCCCGATGACGAAGGCACTCCTCATTTAAATTCTTTCACTATAGTATTCAGCCACTCGTGATAAACACATCATCGTATTGCATTATAAGACGAAAGAAAATGCAACTTGTCCAGTTCTATCTTATTTTTAGAAAAAAGAACTCACCGACATTACGCTTTACAACGATGCGAGTGGTCGAAAGGTTTCGTATTAGCTCGACTATGTGCAGCCCCTGCTTTCGAGATTCAGAAGTTGCGTTATCGCGTATTGTTCCATTCGTTTCATTCCACGTCCATGTGATGTCGCGGGATGCCGGAACGGTCCACGCCACTTGACCAAAAGCAGCTGCAGCGGCGAACACACCACTCTGTCTTGGCTCGGTTTCTCCAAGGCTGCGCGTTTGCGTGTGGTGAAAAAAAAAAGCGCAGCGCCGTCTGTTGGTCGCCGTTTTACTCACGGACGGCAACAAAGCGCGGTTGTGGCGTATGCGACATCGCCCCTCCGCCCGGGTTGAGTGGCGGGAGATTTGAATTGCGATAAAGGTATTCGGACCCTTCGGATGTAATTTTATCGTAAACTAAGTCTTTTCTTGGCACAATACAAAGGTTGCAAAGTTTCTGGAATGATGTTCAAACAGTCCATGTTCCCTTAGTATTTGCCTTTAGTGTATCTTTAGGCATAATTATCATTGTTCTAGTCATAACCGTTTCCGACATTTGTATCGTTCACCTTTAATTTCGTAGCGTTGACCCAAGCAGGTTATATACTTAAGCTTCTGGTGGGCAAGTCCCAGCCGCCGCCTACGGGAGCGAATGAAGCCGCCGGTGGCCATATTGCTAGGGGAAAAGTAGCGCGGCTCCAGCATAGGCGGCCATTGTATACGGGTGGCGCTCCCTGCGGAGGCGGTCCCGCATTCTTTAACGTGCACTACAACGCAAGCACACGGGCGACTTTGCATTTCGTCTCCATCGAAATGCGGCTGCCGCGGCCGGGATTCGATTTGTCTCCATTTGAAGAAAAAAAGAGTAAAATTATTCAAGAAGAAACAGGCCAACCTAGACGCAGTAAGGGTAAATTCAGAGCAATTCAGGCTGGTGCTCGCAAACAAATATGCAGCTTTAGAACAAAAAGATGACGAAAACAGAGGTAAAGAATGAAACCGCAACTAGGCTGATTTCAGAAGCAGCAATTGAAATGGGAGGTAAAGCAAAAATAAGATATAATTCTGTGAACTGTAAAAACTGATCAACAAGGAGAAAGGTAGTAATAATCGAAATTATAACGTGGGATAGATTGAGGAAGCCGTAAAAATGGACGCAGCATAAAATCAGTAGGAAAAAAGCTTGGCATTGGACAAGGAAAGATGTATGCACTGAAAGAGAAGCAGGGTAATATCATAAGCAATGTCAATGGCATTGTAAAAGCAGCGAAAGAATTTTATACTGACCTGTACAGTACCCAGAGGAGCTATAAGCTACTTTCATTCGAAGAAGTTATGACCAGGATAAAAAGGCTCCTTCTATAACTAGCGACGAAGTTGGAGGGGCCGTATAAGACATGACTTGGGGCAAATCTGCTGGGGAAGCTGGAATAACAGTCCACTTAATAAATAACGATTGAGATATCATGTTTGAAAAGCCCGCGGCCCTTTATACGCAATGCCTCATTACTTCAAGTGTACCAGAGAACTTTTACTATACCACAAAAAAGCAGATGTTGGAGAAATAAAAACGATATAGGTTCATTAGCTTGCTTCCAGTACAGTATGAAATATTCACCAGAATAATTTCCAATAGAATCAATTAAACACAGGACTTAAATCAACCAAGAGAACAGGCTGGCTTCAGGAAGGGCTATTCTAGAAAGGATCACATTGCTGTCACCAATCAGGTAATCGAGAAATCTGGGGGGTACAATTATTCTCTCTATATGGCTTTCATAGGTTATGAAAATGCATTTGATTTAGTAGAGATACCAGTAGTCATAGAGGCATTGCGTAATCAATCAGTACAGGAGGCATACGTGAACATCTTGGGAAATATGTACAAAGATTCCACAGCTACCTTGCTTCTCCACAAGAAAAGTAGAAAGTTACCTTTCAAGAAAGGGGTCAGGCAAAGAGACACAATCTCTCCAATGCTATTCACTGCATGTTTAGAAGAAGTATTCAAACTCTCAGACTGGGAAGGCATAGGAGTGAGGATCAACGGCAAATATCTCAGCAACCTTCCGTTTGCAGATGCCATTCTCCTGTTCAGCAACAATAGGGATGAATTACAACAAATGATTGAGGACCTTAACCGAGACATTTTAAGCGTGAGGTTGAAGATTAATATGCAGAAGACAAAGATAATGTTGAATACCCTGGCAAGGGAACAAGAATTCAGGATTACCTGTCAGCCTGTAGATTTTTAAAGGAGTCTGAAAGATCAATTACACCCGGATAATGAGAAGGAAATTTCAAGAAGAATAAAGTTAGGTTTTAGTGCATACGGCAGGCATCGTCAAAGCCTGACTGGGAACAACAGCGTGTATGAACCTAGCGATGCTCACACTGCTGTTGAAGTCGCAAATCCAGCCACACACTCCTCAAGTAATGCATGTGCTGCGCACGGGTTGTTTCGAACATGCCGATTACACTGTTCGAAGAGCTCGAACAGCCTGCCCTCCCAGATAATTCAATAGAGACCCCTTGTTTCGGGGCAAACCATGTGATATGGGGTCGGCAATATTGTCAAGCTCGTTACTACTGCTGTTGCTGCTTCCGTCAACCCTTTCATCATTGTCTTCTACGTTGCCCTCAGACAGCCGAAGGTTGTGCAACGCAGCACATGCATCGGCAACGTTGGCCGCACGTTCCGGCTCGTAGAGGAGGGTGCCGTACCGCTGCAGACAGCGGAAACGGCTCATCAAGAGGCCAATACACCTCTCCCCTACGGAACACATGACGGTATGTGCTGTGTTGTACTTCCCCTCGGCTGTTTGCGTAGGAGGATGGCCGGGAACCGGGGTCAGGAGCCACGGCTCCAAGGGGCAGCCTGGTGGCACCTGCATGAAGATGGAAATTGTGCACTGAGTACTCCTCTGACGAGATGCAAGTTGGCAACTGAGGAAAGCTACAGCATCATTCAACAAATGTAGGGTTCAGACGTTGCAGACCGTACACTGTCGTCAGTCCCAAGTAAGAGCTTGATTCGGGCTTGTCCGCCCCGACGCAAACTGTTAATCAAATCAAAAGAGTACTACTCGGTGCCCGCGAGAAGCTGAAGAAATCAACACTTATTGGTGCTAGCAATGACCCTGTAGTAGCACTAATGAGTATTGCTTTCTTCTGCTCCTGGCAGGTACTGGGTAGCATGATTGTGACTTCTTAACACTTTTAGAATAGTCATTGGCAGCACTAATCGGGTTTTTTTCTACTTTAGGCAGGCACTTACTCGTGTGATTTGTATTTAGTTAAACGTTCGTGTTGGGGCAGACATGGCGTTCTATTAGCTAATGAAGCGTGATTGCGACAAAAATGCTTTCTTACCGACGAGGATTCGTGATGCGCCCCGCCAGGAACCGCCGGCGCGGCCATGTCGTACGCCAGACGAATGAGTCGTGATCCGCCCCCGATCGCATGGGATCCACGGCCAAAGGATCCTCATGTCCGCGTCGCAGATCTGCGGAAAATGTGAACAGATGAAGTCCGAGTTCACAAGTGCAACACATTTGTCAAAAGAATGAGCAGCACTAGAGAACCTGACGCAGACTTACGAACATGCAGTTGACGGCGCAGTAGCCCTTCCGCCACATGAACGCTGCCTTGCGCTCACCTTGGGTCCAATAATGGCAATGAGGCTACCGTCAATGTCTCCTATCACGCAGGGAATAGCGCAGCGCCGAAGGAAACCCTCCTTCACGGCTGCCTTTTCTTTGGGCGTCTAAGGAAAATTGACACACTTTTTGCGGACCCCTGCGTTTACGATAGCCTCTGCCACGCATCGCATGCACTCGCTCCCGGTCGACTTCGACACCCGAGCGTCTTGTCGCTCCCTACGCATGCTTGCGGCCAGTGGCAAGAAGTGCAGCGCGCACAACACCTTCTGCTCTACCGACAGTCCCGTCGCTCGCTCCGCTTCTATTTCCCCCGCAAGTTCCTCGACCAACAACCGCACCGTTTCTTTCGAGGCGAAAATGCCGTCGAAAATGGTCGTCCGGCAGGTCAAACGAGCCGACCGGCTCTCCCTGTCCACGTGGGCGACGGCGAAGAGCTACCGTAGGGGCAGCCATTTTTTGTACCTTCTGAAACAACCCTGCTTCCGGCGGTGCTATAAAAAAAGAAATGATGCCTAATGTACCGCATAATCAGTACGTCATTTTGACGTAGCGGGTTTTGGCGGGTTCCTTATGTCGCGGGATTGAAAGACAAAATGGGCGCGGCCCGGTCATTTTCTGCCAATGGCAGCCGGGTGATGACGGCAAACCGCATAAACAAAGTAATAGAATTCCTACAAAATCGCACCCCAGGTGACCATTTGTCCCCGCCCTGTTTCATAATGAATGACAATATACAGGGTGTCCCAGCTATCACGCAGCACGATAAAAAAGAAAAAAAAAAAACAAAAAAAAAAAAAACAGGAACGGCGTTAGGCGAAGCAAACCTAGTGCGCATTGTTTCCAGTGCAGTCGAATAGCCGCCAGTATTTATTTCGTTGCTGAGATTTAATTAAATAATTGTAAATGGTTATATAAATCGAGAAGTACTGTCCTAATTATCAAAGTGTCAATGTGAAACTTGTAGAGCAACATGAAAAACTCCCGATACAGCCTTCCGTTGCTCAATACGTGCTACATAAATGTGTTTTTCTGAGCATGAAAAAAGCCTGCGAATACACGCAAACTGCCTCGAGCGGCCAGTCGTGCGGCATTTCTGCGTGTATTCGCGGGCTTCTTTCACATCTATTTCGTGAGAACTTCGTGAGAACTTCGTTCTCAAACCAGGTCCGAGCAGCGTCCAACTAAAAATTGGCGTGGCGCAGCTTGTCGTCGTCACTCCTTTTGTTGAACGTCGCGGTACTCTCGTATATCTGTCTTCAGCCAGGTTTCAGGGTCTTCAGCTGATGATCCACGGAAGGCCAGTGGCTCCTGAGGTCCTTGCAGCAGTATGGGGGAAGCTGGGGCGGCCATTGGGGTCGTTGACTTGGCCTTGGTCGCTGTGGTCTTCTCGGGAAGAAGTCTTTACTCCGGGAGAAGTCCTTGCTGCCTGCGGCTACCTCGATGGCCCTTGACAACGCTGGTGTTGTCCTCCGGTTTCGGACTTGGATCGCGGCTTTGCGGTGGCGTTCGTTGCGTGAACGCCCTAGCACCTCCACCAGATTTCACGTAGTAGTGACGTTGAAGAAAACGGTCGCAAAATTGTGAATGACGAAACGAACTTTTTATTGGGCGAACCTGCGCCCACAAAAGCAAGTTGCACTCGAAGCACGATAGCGGCTAACACAGTCGGTGATCGTTGAAAATCTGATCTGCGGCGAAACGCGTCGGCTTTTATACGTGAGTCATCGAAGGTTCCATATTAATCCCTGGTGCCCGCGTGTCTTTCAGAAAGTTCTAGACAATGCGCATTATTCATACAATCAGATTACATGAGCGTCGGTGACCACAGACGACGGATATAACGTTCGAGAATCTTCCAATGCAGGCGCGTCCTGCGTCGAGCGATAACGTTTTAACATTTGTTAGCAAGAAGATGAACATGTATACGTGTCAAGATTAACCGCAGCCCTTCCATTGCCACGATGGAGCCAACCCATTAGGTATGCAATTGTAGGAATATCGTTTCAGCAACCGCAAGGCCACATGGTTTCCCTATAATCTTTAAGCTACAGTACTGCAAGCTGCCAAAATATACCTGTTTTGAGGAACACATTCACTATATTTCGCATATAGCAGCGAAACTTATTTTAACGCTTCGATAACATTTTATCACAGTCGGGTTTACGCGCAATTATCCCTGCTCTATTTTAACCGTAACGCGCGTTTGTATTCTTAACCTCAATTCAGCGTTGATATGGTTGGAAAAAGTACTCGCACTTTTGCCTTTCGAAATCGCATTACCCTTATTGACAAGGGCGTTCCTAACGACATCGCCAACCGCGGTTAGCTCGGTTACACCGCAGACGAAATGGCGGTTAGGCGGCTAACCGTGGTCATTATGACCACGATTGCCGTTAACCGTGATTAGGGCAGTTGAACAGCAGGGAAACCGGCGGTTAGCATGCTGACCACGCTTGCCTGTCGACAAAGCGAGCTTCGCAGCCTCCGTTGAGCGCAGCCTCAGATCACCATCCGAGAAGATGGCGGATCCATCGTCGGCGGCGTGCAGCGCGGGCTCCTCGCAGTCTGCCTCCCGAAAGGACGTCAGCTGGCCCGACTCGATAACGGCCCTAACGATAACGACCCTAGAACATTTGGAATGGCCGCCGGTACGCCTTACAAATTTAGAGTAGTGAATTTTTATCCTCGTCTGCCACAAGACCTACTCGAGCTTAACCGACCTAACACCTCAAAGAAAACAAAGTTTATTGTGATGATTTCAGGCATTTATTTTTTGCGAGTGCAGTAAAGGAATGGAACGTGGTATGGTCTTGTGGACAGCCCGCACACGTAACAATTCCTCTATGTGATTCGATTTACTGTTCCTGAAAGGCTTGATTGTGAAGTTACGTTAATTGTTATTTCCTCCATGCCAGGTTAACCTTATCATTGTTGCAAGTGTCATTCACCTTTATTAATTGAATGAGAGTTAGTTTTTTGTTCTTGATCCCACTCTGTTCCCATGGTTGGGTGCGTCGTGTTAGATTATTTGCACCCATGATTGTTTAACACCTGTGTAGTGCTTAGCTGTTTAGACGCAAAACACCATGTAATGTGTCTTCATGATCTCTCTTCAAATTCTAATAATTTAATAGTTATGCAGATCCAACGCATATGTTGTAATCTATGTGATGCTATAATTTGCCCAATTTATGCCCTGCCTTTGGCACAAAGGCAACTGGCGACATTTTTCTATGCAATG